>NC_133363.1:45897705-46140717 GCF_049309525.1 Garra rufa | reverse complement strand
CTGTAACTTTGTATCAATTAAATTTGTCCTTGTGTCCTCGTTAATTAAAAAAGTATTTATTTTATTTCTCTTTTTTTATGTTTTTTAAAACAAACTTTTGAATTATAGTGTATCATTGTCATGGTTTTGGACTTTGTTTTCCGTGTTTTTGCCCCAGCCTTAGTTCCTTAGTTCGTTATATGGCTTTGTTTTCTGTTCTTGTTATGTTGATTGATTATTCCCGGATCTGTTTAATTATCCAGTTTATTTAAGTTCCTGTTTTTTAATAAAGGTAGTGGCTATTTGCACTAAGTGTCTTTAGATTGTGTGTCACTTTTTATTTATACAGTGTGACTCACTTATCAGTCCAACTCAGAAACAACTTTATCAACCATTGCACTAAAAGGTCAAAAGCTCAAATTGCTAATTCTCTTATAAATGTGCCATGGACAGCTTAATAATTTTCAGTAAATAGAGTGACTTTTGATCTGTACTCTTTATATTGCACATTAGTCACATGGGTCACTTTTATAGTACTTTTAGGTGTTTTTGTTTATTGTTTTTGTAATTTTGGAGCTTGACAGGTTCAGTCCTCATCCATTTTCGTACTAAATTAAGTGCCCAAGATATTCTTTTAAAAATTTCTTTTTGTCTTTTGAATACAGTCATCCAGGTATTAGTAAAAACACTAATAGTATACTTTTGATTTAAAAAAAAGTCCTAAGTAATGTAACAACGGGACCACCTAAAACTCTGGCATATATAAAGTATGGTGTGGAGTTGTTGTTTTCATTGTACTTGCAAAAATGGAGTCCTGTAATAAAGGCAAAACCTGTGAAACTTTATGGACCACAGCAGACAATAAATTATTAATTATCAGGAATTGTTATTGCTATTATTAATGCTGAAGAGAGTTCTAATATTTTTAATAAGCAGCTTAATATTTATATATATATATATATATATATATATATATTTTTTTTTTTTTTTTTTATTAAATCATGATGATTGATTCACTGACAGATAGAAAACTTAAACAGTAATGATTTGAAAATATAAAAACCTTGCTTTACTCATCTAACATATAAATGTATACTGTAACTTTTTATCAATTAAATTTGTCCTTGTGTCCTCGCTAATTTAAAAAAGTATTAATTTATTTCTCTTTTTTATGTTTTTTAAAACAAACTTTTGAATTATAGTGTATCATTGTCATGGTTTTGGACTTTGTTTTCCGTGTTTTTGCCCCAGCCTTAGTTCCTTAGTTCGTTATATGGCTTTGTTTTCTGTTCTTGTTATGTTGATTGATTATTCCCGGATCTGTTATTAATTATCCAGTTTATTTAAGTTCCTGTTTTTTAATAAAGGTAGTGGCTATTTGCACTAAGTGTCTTTAGATTGTGTGTCACTTTTTATTTATACAGTGTGACTCAGTTATCAGTCCAATTCAGAAACAACTTTATCAACCAATGCACTAAGAAGTCAAAAGCTCAAATTGCTAATTCTCTTATGAATGTGCCATGGACAGCTTAATAATTTTTAGTAAATAGATTGACTTTTGATCTGTACTCTTTATATTGCATATTAGTTGTCATGTATCTGGTCTGTCTTCTCATCATGAACTCTTGCACACACATTCTGGACTGCAATCCCCATAAGCCACAGCACCAATCACTGCACACAGCTGCTCCTCGTTTCCCACTGAACTGATTGCTGCATACACCTGTTTATCATTTACCCACATGCATTTAAGCCACTCACACACACAGCCACCTTGCGAAGTCTTATTGTTCCTATGGTCGTAATTCTAAGCGTTTTTCCTCTGTGTTGGATTATCTGTGTATGACTCTGGACTGTGTACCCCGTTGACGATTCCTGCTTCCTGCCATTGCGACCATTGCCTGTCTATTGAACTGTTTCCCGGATTACCTACGTTGTTCCTGTTTTCTGACTTCGCCACTACAAGGATCCAGCAGCGAGTATGGTGTCATCCGGTTCCAGCACGAACACCACTGTACAGATCATGCGTCTCAAGCTCAGGATATTGAGGAGTATGCTGTGGACTTCATCGAATTAGCTAATCAGTCGACTATGGAGGAGCAGTGCCTGATGATTTTCTTTCGGGGAGGACTCTTAGAGCCATTGGCCTCCCTCATGCCAATGTGTGAACCTGACTGGACTCTGCAATATTATATAGATCTTGCTCTTTTGTTGTGTGGCTCTCCTTTTACTGTGGGAATTGTGGAAGAGAACCATCTTCCCACAGAAAGTTCCAGCTCAGAGCCACAGCATAAGATGGCCGCCCCTCCCGAGCCTGTTCACAAGATGGCCACTAGCCCAGAATCACAACACCCACATTTCACCACGGCTTGGCAAAGATTCATGTCCAGCCTAGAGGACCCACCACTACTGTCAGCACGAACAGTCGGTCTCTTACGGTCAGCACCTGCCAAAGCAGCGACCTCATATCCTGAGTCAAGCCAAAACACGACCGCACAGTCTGAGCGCCCTCCAGTGACTGCGCCGCCAGAGCGCCCTCCAGTGACTGCGCCGCCAGAGCGCCCTCCAGTGACCGCTCGCTCAGAGCCTGCTCTTCCAGAGTCTCCGCTGGAGACGCCCAGCCCTCCTGAATCTCCGCTGGGGTCGTCCAGTTCTCCAGAGCCCGCTCCTCAAGAGCGTCGTCCAGAGCCCGCTTCACAAGAGCGTCGTCCAGAGCCCGCTTCACAAGAGCGTCGTCCAGAGCCCACTTCACAAGAGCGTCGTCCAGAGCCCGCTCCTCAAGACAGCTTTCCAGAGACTCCGCTGGTTCAGCCCAGCCTTCCAGAGACTCCGCTGGTTCAGCCCAGCCTTCCAGAGCCTCCGCTGGTTCCGCCCGGCCTTCCAGAGACTCCGCTGGTTCCGCCCAGCCTTCCAGAGACTCCGCTGGTTCCGCCCAGCCTTCCAGAGACTCCGCTGGTTCCGCCCAGCCTTCCAGAGCCTCCGCTGGTTCCGCCCGGCCTTCCAGAGACTCCGCTGGTTCCGCCCAGCCTTCCAGAGACTCCGCTGGTTCCGCCCAGCCTTCCAGAGACTCCGCTGGTTCCGCCCAGCCTTCCAGAGACTCCGCTGGTTCCGCCCAGCCTTCCAGAGACTCCGCTGGTTCCGCCCAGCCTTCCAGAGACTCCGCTGGTTCCGCCCAGCCTTCCAGAGACTCCGCTGGTTCCGCCCAGCCTTCCAGAGACTCCGCTGGTTCCATCCAGTCGTCCTGAGATTCCTGTCTGCCCGGTTCTGGTCACGGAGCTCATGCATGGACTGTTCCCACCCACCCTCCCTGCTGCTCCAGTTCCGCCACCTCTGTCTCCTGACAGTCCCTCTGCTCACCCACATCCCACCTTCGGTGCAGAGGACTTGCCGTGGGACTGCTAGTCTCCATCGGTGTCCAGACTGAAGGACCCCTCACCATCACCTCCAGTCTCAGAGTCCTGGACTCCACCTCGGCCCTCCGACCCTGCGGCTCCACCCCGGCTCTGTGCTCCCTCGTCTCCGTTGTCGGCCGTCGGCCCACCAGCTCCTCCGGGCTCCATCGTCTCTCCGGCTCCGCCCCGGTCAGTCGTCGCCCCACCTTCGCCTCTGGACTCTACTCCTCCGGCTGCGCCTCGTCACTCCGTCCTGCCGGCTCTGTGGACCTCCTCCCTCCCGTGGGCACAGCCTCGATCCTCTGTCACTCCGGCTCCGCTGCGTACCTCCGGACCTCCATCTCCGCCGGGGTCGCCAGAGCCTTGGGTTCCGCCTTGGCCCTCCGGATCCTCTGTGTCACCCAGGACCATCGACTCTCCGGTTCCGCCTCGGGCTCCACCGGCTCCACCTCCGTCGGTCGGCCCCATGCAGGAGCCAACCCTTCCTCCATCATGGCTTCTCCCTCCGTCGGCTCCGCCTCAGTTCCTGGTTCCAGTACCCCTACATGGACCTGGCCCTCCATCCCTTCCCCTGTTCCGCCTCCGCTCCACCACCCTCCAGGTTGTATTATGTGGTTAGAGCGTCTGGAAGCCGCTCCTTGGGGAGGGGCTCTGTCATGTATCTGGTCTGTCTTCTCATCATGAACTCTTGCACACACATTCTGGACTGCAATCCCCATAAGCCACAGCACCAATCACTGCACACAGCTGCTCCTCGTTTCCCACTGAACTGATTGCTGCATACACCTGTTTATCATTTACCCACATGCATTTAAGCCACTCACACACACAGCCACCTTGCGAAGTCTTATCGTTCCATATGGTCGTAATTCTAAGCGTTTCTCTCTGTGTTGGATTATCTGTGTATGACTCTGGACTGTGTACCCCGTTGACGATTCCTGCTTCCTGCCATTGCGACCATTGCCTGTCTATTGAACTGTTTCCCGGATTACCTACGTTGTTCCTGTTTTCTGGTGATGATTCTGGCCTGTTGACGATTCTAAATAAATGCTGCAAATGGATCCACACGTCTCTGACTCTCCTTGTGACATTAGTCACATGGGTCACTTTTATAGTACTTTTAGGTGTTTTTGTTTATTGTTTTTGTCATTTTGGAGCTTGACAGGTTCAGTTCTCATCCATTTTCTTACTAAATTAAGTGCTCAAGATAATGCATATATATATATATATATATATATATATATATATATAATTTTTATTTTTTTATTATGATTGATTCACTGACAAATAGGAACCTTAAACAGTAATGATTTATAAATATAAACATCTTGCTTTACTCATCTAACATATAAATGTATACTGTAACTTTTAATTAATTTAATTTGTCCTTGTGTTTTATTTAACACTAAGTGCAAATAGCAATAAATGTTATTTACACTAAGTGAAAAAAGCATATTTTCTTCAATAATACTTATTGCAAAGAGACGCAATTATCTGCACCTCAGTATTGTAGTACATTAAAACAGTATGCAATTCAATTTATTAGATGGTACTGTCTTATTGGGACAATAAGCCCGCAACACCTACCCTAACCCTAACCAATACTTTATTTTCAACGTTCAATTATGTCCTTCATTTTTATTGAAAATAATTGCCTTTCCAAGATTATATGAGATTTAAATAGGAAGAAAAAAAAATTGCCAGAATGGGGATTCGAACCGGCATCGGTCACGTAAAAAAAAGTGAGGCACGTGATTTATCCTCTGCGCCACTGGAGCTGAAAAATAACATCCATCTTTTGTAGTGTTGACTATACAAATCACACATTGGTGGGTGAAGTTCAGGGTTACCAGGTTTTCACTATAAATCCCGCCCAATTGCTACTCAAAACTAGCCCAAAACTAGTCATTTTGACTTGAGGGGGGCCCCCCAGTAAAAAAAAATCGCATTCCAATTTTTTAATGCCTATTAGTGCATAAAACCATAAACCAGCCAGACAAGGTAGGCTTCAAGCCCAAACATATCTGCCCCCCCCCCCCCCCCCCCCAACCCTAACCCTAACCCTAACCCTAACCCGCCATTCTCCTATCACAATTTTAATATTTTATTAAGGTGAGACATGTAACTGTTAGTTCAGAGATAGACTCAATCACAATCTGAGCTAACTGTGCAAGGCAAATGTCAAAACAAGCATTTTGTTTATATTACATAACAAAGCTATGTGCCATTGTGACTTTTAGTGACACAATGTGGCTCACTTCACAAAACACTATTAAATACAGCAGTCTTTATTTTTCACATTCCTTCAATCCAGCTCAGGAACAACTGGATCAACCAATGCATTAAAAGGATCAAATGCTAATTCTCAAAGTGCTCATTTGCGCATTCTCTTGAAAATTATTTTTTAGTGAATCATTTATTTTGAACTGTCACATGGGTCACTTTTATGATATACAACAAAAAGGTGTTTTTGTTGATTGTTTTGGAGCTTGACAGCTTCGGTCCATACTGAAAAAGGTATTCAGAATCGTCTTTTTTTTAATTACCTTTTGAATTACACAGAAATAAGTCAACTATCCAGGTTTTGGAAATATGTGAGTGTGAATGAGTAATGACAGATTTTTTGGGTGGTTCACTGTCCCTTTAAACCATTGGTAATTCCACAGCAACAAAACAGTTTGTCATTTGTTGAAAGTTGCGTCTGTGTGGAAAACTGAAAACCTCAAATAAATCTTTTCTTAGAGTGGACAACAGGCCAGCCTTGTTCCACAGTCCGCTCACATAAGACCAAGCACTGCTTCTAAAAACTTAGCAGCTGCTAAACGAGCTTACCCTCACTAATCGACCCCACAGCCGAATAATCTATGTAATTACTCGGGATGACTATAGCAACAGAAAAACGCTTTAGCTTGGATGTCATTAGAAGTTGACCCGACACGTACTCAAAACAAAAATACAAGTAAATAAACATAAGACTGAATAAAGTGCCAAACTGAATCGTATGTGCTTTCCAGGAGGAAAAATCCCTTAGAGTGTCAATACAGTGGTAACGTTATGTGGTCAGATTAAGCTATTTGAATATGAATCCTAGGCGACGTTGAAGTTGGAAAGCGGCTGTCAGATTAAAAATGCCCCTTAAGATAATCGATAACTAGTGTATTTGTTCAGATCTACTCACCCAGAATGTATTTCAGAAGCAAACTGTGGCTGTTTCTCAAAAAAAAAATGTTAGTTTGCGCGGCACTCCAGCCTTCTCTGTGAATCAAGCCTCCGCGAGTCTCCAGTTATCCACCAACTGGCATCAAATGCAAGAAAGTTTTGTGTTGATAAACAGCCCGCCACGTAGAGATACTTAACTGTCTTTCAAACTACACTGAATACGCGTTTAAGAAGTTCCTCGCGTCTGCCTGCAAAGACAATCCATCTGTCCCAACCCCCATCCATTACTGTATCCCCGTCTGTGAGCGCTCTGAGCGTGCCCGCGCAGCGCGCTCTCTGCAGTCCGCAGGGAGAGTGTAACTTTATCCTTACTGCAACATCTTGATACCATGCTACATTTTCGTGCTATTGCTGCCGCAATGAAAAAGATGGTTATGTAAGGACAATCTTATGTTTATTAAATTAATCCATATAGACATCTGTGCCAATATGTGGGTGTATGTGTGTGTATAAATATAAATAAAAATAGGTAGTTGTCAAAATTGAGATTCATACATTTACACACGCTTTCCATTGATGTATTGTTTGTTAGGATGGGACAATATTTGGCCGAGATACAACTATTTGAAAATCTGGAATCTGAGGGTGCAAAAAAATAAAATCTAAATATTGAGAAAATCGCCTGTAAAGTTGTCCAAATGAAGTTCTTAGCAATGCATATTACTAATCAAAAAATAGGTTTTGATGTATTTACGGCATCTCTACTTAATATGATTTTTGGCATAAAAGAAAAATAGATAATTTTGACCCCTAGAATGTATTTTTGGCTATTGCTACAGATATACCCGTGTTACTTAAGACTGGTCTTGTGGTCCAGAGTTAAATTATGTCTTTTATTGAGATATGTAGTAGAAAACCCATTAACAATTTACATTATTTAAAAAAACAAATGGTTTTATACTATTTTGGACTATGAGGGGTGCCATTATTTTGATGATGTGAAATGGTTGTACTAGGTGAGCTACTGCCGCTACCTGTTGCTATTTTTACCGCAACACAACTCCAAATATAAAATACTGATACAATGGCAATAAAAGACCTCACAAGTGGCAATGGATGTAAGTGATGGCTTTAACCAAATGCAGTACTGTCGATATTTCCCTACAAGGAGTCTAAACGCCCTGTATATCGAGTGAAATCCATGCTCATCGGCATGTTTACATTGTGCCAGGATGGCATCTAGCATTTCTTGTCTCAGCCATTTGTAAGCTCTTTCAGTAGTTGTGGTCTACTAAAAGTCCCAAAGACATCAGGGCTAAAGTGGAGAGAACAAAGATGCGGGTCTTCAGAAAATTGTATTCATCCACAGGCATCTTCCTATTCTTTTCTCCTCTTCTTATCGCTAAGAAAAGCAGTGAAGACTAACATCACTTCTCTTGTTGTCGACTGAAAATTACAACCAAAAGCCACACAGTGTTGCATCCTATCAGTATTTTATTGGTTTAGGGTAGAAGGGATACAGCTCTGGCTACTTGGAATGCTTTTTTGTATTATAGTAAGGGCTAAGTTTAGGGTTGGGATAGGTGTAGCCGTTAATAAAACACAATCTAATCAGTAGAAAAATAAATTTAATTGTTAGTTTCCAGTCAGAGCTGTATCCCTTCTAGCCACAACTTATTTTATTTTACAAGTTGTGTTGCGGTAAAAACAGCAACAGGCAAGGGCAGTAGCTCACCGAGTGCAACCATTTCACATTTTCGATATAATGGCCAAAATATGTATAAAACGATGTGGATTTTTTAAATAACCCTGCTGAAAAAAAAAACTGCTCAAAATCAGCCTAGGCTGGTTGACTGGTCTTAGCTGGTTTAAGCTGGAAGTAGCTTGTTTTAGCTGGTCTCCCTGCCTGACCAGGCTGGTTTGAGCTGGTGGTCTCTCAGCCTGACCAGCTAAAATCAGCCAACCAGCCAAGCCTGTTTTTAGCTGTTTTTCTTTCAGCTGGGAAGTTAATCTTTCATGGGTTTTCTACTACATATTTCAGTAAGAGACGTAATTTACATTACATTATATTAAGCCATACAAGTCTTAATACCCAGGGTTCCTTTTTATGTTATGTTTCTGGTCATTATCTCTACCTTCAGTAGAGATTAAAGTTTTCACTTAAAATGCGCTGTGATGGGACAAATGAATTTTTAGAAGTTCAAATATTCTCTGCTTTTTTCAGTTAATTCTGATTGAAGCCTAAATTTAGATAAATGAAATGTATGTCACACTACTCTACATTTAATGTATAATACCCTTATATATGCCTTTTGTTTTTGTTTGTCATACACAAATAATAGGCTACATGTGAACTACGTAAATGTGGCTTTCCTATGAAACTGAAGAACTGACAACTCCAAGGTCTGATGTGTCACTGTACACCCAAAGTATGCGACCCCCATCTGTTTCGCTCGCATACAATATCCAAAGCCAAACAAAAGCCCCATTCATCTCTGAGCTCTTGCTCCGCCAGCTGATACTGAATAATGAACCTCAAGGGGAATCTGGGGATCACAAGGCTCACACTAGACTAGTTTTCAGCGTCTGAAACCTCATTGAGCTTGGTCACTCAGCCTATTCTTTTCAGTAGGCCTAGTTTGTATAAGAATTACGCTTAGCAATGGCCAGTTTTAGGATGTACATATTTACAAGCTTAAAGTGAAAAGATGCAAATCTTTACGAGGAAGACTGAGCAGCCCGAACGAAGGGGCCAGTTAAGGGATAAATGTCAGCCATCAATACAGACCTGTTTTGTCATGTTGAAATAGTCCATTGCCACCTGGATGTATGGTGAACATGAATGGGTGCAGATTCTACACTTAATTACAAGTTACCAGTCAAAGACCTGTCCAAACATACCAGTGGCCCAGAACCACATGCTGAACGAAACCTGAAACCTGGAAGCCTGAAAACTTTACTCTTCCTATTTAAATATTGACATATTGTAGTTACTGATGATGGCAAGATAAATGCCTGTTGTCTATTCTTGCAATAAGTTGACCTTTCGTTGCTCAGCTGACCTTTAGTTGCTCAGTGATTTTACTCAGGGTAGTAAAATCTACCCTTTTATTTTCAGGAATGAAAACGAGACTTGGAGAGAGTTTTTTGTTTTCTTTTGTTTTCTCTTGGTTTTATATTTCTAGTGTTGTATGAGCTGAATAATTACTTCCCAGCCTCGTTTTACTTTAAAATTAAATATGGTGCTTATCCTGAATAACTTTTATTTCCTTACCAACTCCACTACCTGGTCTATTAAAGAAAAACACTTGAATCACACTCTATATCTATTATTAACTAGAATGCTAGACTAAATTAATGCGTTATGTTTTATAGAGAAATTAGCTTCAAGAGGAGAACACTAGATAATCCGTTAGGGGGCAGTCTTATTTTAGCATGACTAGTAACTGCGGGACTTAGTATGTGATTAGTAAATAGTGACATCTAGTGGTTCTTTTAAATAATAGCAGCATTTTCTTACAAGATGGAACATGCTGTTCAAGACAAAAGTTTACATACACCTTCCAGACTCTGCAAAATGTTAATTATTTGACCAGAATAAGAGAAATCATACAAAATGCAGTACTGACCTGAATTATATATTTTACATAATAGACGTTCACATGTAGTCCACAAGAGAAAATAATAGTTGAATTTATAAAAATGACCCTTGTGAAAAGTTTTAATACACTTGATTCTTAATACTGTGTTGTTACCTGAATGAAAGCTGTGTTTTGTTTTTTGTTTAATGATAGTTGTCCCTTGTTTGTCCTGAACTGCCCGCTGTTCTTCAGAAAAAAATCCTTCAGCTCCCACAAATTCTTTGGTTTTCCAGCATTTTTGTGTTTGAACCCTTTCCAACAATGACTGTATGATTCTGAGGTCCATCTTTTCACACTGAGGACAACTGAGGAATATGCAACTATTACAGAAGCTTCAAATGCTCTCTGATGCTTTAGAAGGAAACACGATGCATTAAGAGCCAGGGGTGAAATTTTTTTCACACAGAGGTTTACACCCCTGGCTCTTAATGGATTGTTTTTCCTTCTGAAGCATCAGTTAGCATTTGAATCTTCTGTAATAGCTGCATATGAGTCCCTCAGTTGTCCTCAGTGTAAAACGATGGATCTCAAAATCATACAGTCATTGTTGGAAAGGGTTCAAATACACAAAAATGCTGAAAAACCAAAGAATTTGTAGGACCTGAAGAGCAGGCAGTTTAACAATTCAGGAGAAACATGCATTTTATATGATCCTTCTTATTTTGGAAAAATAATTAACATTTTGCAGATTCTGCCACCACTTGTAAACTTTTGACTTCAACTGTATGTACATTTTGTCTACCTTTAAGAAACATTTCACCCAAAATAAATAAATTTGTACGATGTAGTTGAATTTGTTTCTTCATTGGTACAAATTTTGAGAAATGTAGTATTACATCACTTGCTTACTAACTGATCCTCTGCAGTTGATAAATGCAGTCAAATTTTAATTTGGGGATGAACTATTTCTTTAATTCTGTTACTTTATCAATAATATTTAGCAGATATTTTGTTAATCTTGAGCTTTTTTCTCTTTGGCACACTAAACCATCCATCAAAAAATTAGTATGTGCATCTGTGATGCTGTTTGTGAATGTAAACAAAAAACCTCAATTCTAACCATATTTGTTTGTCAGTAGAATAAGAACCAGTTTTCATGTATGACAGATTAAATATTAGTAAAAAAAACATACAAACTGACGTATCATTTTCATTTATTTATTATTTTAATCACCTTTGTCATAATCAACATCAGAGTGACAGTACAAAGTCAATACACAGTTCTGAATTTTCATAAAGCAAATCAGTTTTAACTGCTTCAATATGAGGTACTAGTCAGACTCCTCTCTTCTTGTAATATACAAGGATGGAGTATATTTTTCACAAATGATCTTGTCAGTTCTACCCTTTCTGAGTCACTATTAGTGTTTTGCATTTAAGGTAGAGAAACATGCATAATTTCAACAAATCCCCTAAAACCCACAGTACATCACAACTAAAACCCAGCTAGTAAAAAAATAACTGTTAAAAAAAAGAGAAAATGCAAAGTAAGGAATCTAAACTTGTCCTACAAGTGGTCAAAACAACAATACTAGTATATACAGTACAGTCAATGAGGGCAGCTTTGGTGTCATTTGTGATCAAACCCTCAAAAAATGAACATACCCCTTTGCTTCTAACCATGCAGTACAGTGCTTTAAATGATACCACACACCCCCAAGGGACTTTGTAACTCAATATGATGCACCCCTTTGAGTGGAAAGCACTTCAACCTCCCAAGAGATCAAATGTAATGGAAACTATTAGGCAGAAGAGGGCAGGCCAAGGAAGGGCAAGGGGAGGGCAAATGGGGGGCTGGGCTAGATTCATTCACCAGGGTCTCCACATAGAGGGATCAACCCCTGGAAAGAAAGGGGGAAGGGCCGATTGTGCTGGAGACTGAGGGGAAGGAGACCTGGGGGGAGAGGACTGTTCGCGTGGTCTCTCTCTAATCGGTGGGACTCCGGGAGAGTGAGTGGGGCTGGAGGGTGGGGAAGGAGTTGGAGGGGATGGAGAGTTGTGCAGGTGGAGAGGGTGGGGATGTAAAGAGGGCAGGTTTAGAGGGGATTGGGTAGGGGATAAAGGAACAGGGCTGGGGGTTGTACTGCCGGCTTCAGCGCTGATATGGGGAAGAGATTTCAACAAGTGGTTTAGCAGACGTGCACCCAAAGTCTTGTCCATCCCAGGGCAGCTCAGGAGCAGGTTGTGCACCTCATGCATACACTGGATATAGCCGCTGCTGTATCTTTGTCGAGACTCAAACCCAGTGCCTGGACTGAGGCTACTACCTGAAAAAAATATATAATTTATACAATCCATGTAAACAATCATGAATTTGCCCTTAAAGATCCGATCACGTTTTAGCATGGTCTAACCTGAACCTCTCTGAAGGCCCTCCATGTGCTGAACTGTTATCTCAAGAACATCTGCTTTCTCCAATTTAGATTGCTGTGGGAAAAATGAGAGAAAAAATGCAATATAAAATTATTATTTATTTTAATAGCAAATAATTTAACATCAATGTATTGAATTATATTTGTGCAAAGACATGTTGATGTTTATTTGGGTCACTTACATCCAAATTGTAGGCATCCACCATAATGCCTTTTAGTTGCTCGAGGCTTGAGTTTATCCTTTCTCTGCGTCTCTTCTCTATCAAGGGTTTCCGCAGCTAAAATGATAAACAAGCCAGTTTAGGGTGTATAAAATATTCATTAGACATATTCAGTGTAAGTTTGACAATAACTGAAATGTGAAATATCGATTGGACATCCCAAGTAAGTTAACTACATGTGAGTATTGTGAAGTATATGTGAAGTATATGTGAAGTCTTGACTATGTATTGAGGTTACTTTGATTGTCATTAAAGATTTAATACTCAATCACTGACAAACTCTCAAAACAGTAAAATTTAAATATATCAACTGGATGAGGAAAAAACATGCTAATAGCAGTTTAACCAATAAAATTTAAAGTTAAGATAATAGATATACTGTGGAAACAATATTGAGATTGTGGAATATTAAAGAGAGCTATCTGTGAAATTTAGCTTGGTTTTGTTTAGGTATTGTCAATGCAAGAGACATAAACAGTAGTCTGCGGCAAGGTTATAAACATTTCGAAGCTGCTCTGCTTTATCCTATATGTTCTTTTTCATTGCTTTCTTCATGTATCCCACATTCAGCAAATAAATAATTACTCTGCCATAGTTGCACATGAAATGAACACAAAATGAGGAGAATGTCACTACCTTTCGCTCTTCTTTTGCGTTAAAATTCTTCTCCGGACCGTTGCCGATATTAGAGGCCGTCATTTTCCCGCAGTTCCAGGTAGTTGGGAAACTTTTTCGCTTTCCCACGAATATTTGTGAAAGTTGAGTTTGCGGTGGCGTAGTCTTGATAAAACTAGAAACTAAACAGGCTCACTTAACCTCGTTTAACATGTACTCTTTCTCCCCCTCAAACCTCCACCCACCGAAATTACCATGACAATACATGGGTGCTTTTTGCTGCACAATTTCCCACAGTCTCGGGTTTGGCCTATTAAATACCATGGTGCACTAAGATGAAGCACAGGGTTCAAAAGTTTGACTTCACAAGTGACTCACTGTCAGAAATAGTTTTACGGACTTGACTCAGTCGAAAACCGAAAGTGGCTCTCATTTTATGTAGGGACTATTTACGCTCAAGTCAAAAGTGATTTTACCGCAAAAAAATCCACATGTGGATTTCATTATCAAGTTTAATTCTGATATAGAGCCTAGTTATAGGTTAGAGCATTAGGATGCGTTTGAAACATATTTTTTACAACTGAATTCCAAATGCAAGGTTTTTTTAATATGCAAGCATAAACAAGAATGGGGCATCCGCTACCCCAACAAAGACAGAGGATGGTAAAGGTTGGAGGATGGTAACGTGCAACAATAGCAAAGAAATCTAAGTTTTTAAGTGTTTTCACAGTAGGAGAACTACTATTATCTCTTAGTTTCCCACCCCTTCCTCCACAGCGCACGACCCATCCCCTCTACCCCCTCACTATTGTTCTTTTCACCTACGGGACGGGCACACTCCACTGAAGCACGCCAAGATCTCTTTTTCTGCTGTTGTCCGGCAATAATGACCCACAGTCAACGGAATAATAGACAGGGTGCCAAAACCCTCATGGCCATCTTAAACTTTTCAGCAACCCAGAAAAAACAACCCTGATTCGTTTAAATAACGCCTGAGAGTTACTTTTGCTTATTAACAGTTGGCAGCATTTTGATCATTTTAATAATTAGGGGAAACAAAAAAATCTAAATATAGCAGTGCACATTAGACATTCATAGGCACATCACGTTTAAAATCCATTTAATAAAATATTAATACATCATACATCATTTTAAAGACAAATAAGTTCATTCAAAAGCTTTTTTTAACATTATGGTAATTTACACTATTTATGCAGATTAACTATATTGAACAACTCCTCAATTGTGGTCTTGAAAAATATGTAAAATACCTATTTTGAGATTAATTTATAGGCAAATAATGTGATTTGATCAGCACTGAATAGAGGGGTCACAATAAACCAACAAAACGTGTAACATGTATCATGATTATGATATACGTCTGAATTGTTTGTGAATACGACAGAAATCTGTTCACAATTGTTGAAAGTGAAATATTTGATTTAACACCACTAGGGGGTACTCAATCTACAACAATACATTAGCGTGCAATCCATTAGCTGATTGTGCTACCTCACAAATCCGTGGTTCTGAGAACTTCTGAACTCAAGAACTTTTGCAGGTTGAACAAAAACTCTCTCATGTAGGAATAAAGCAGTGATTTTCAAACTTTTTTTTTTGGAGCGACTCTATTTTTTCTTTTTAATTGAAGGCGACCTACAACCATTTACATGAATCAAGTAAAGTATATACATATACAAAATAGTGATGTGAAGCAGGGCGGGGCGGTGGAGTGAATGAGTGACAACTGCGCCACAGACCGGTCTCGACTCTCGAGTCCCATGGAGGAGAAAGGAAAGGAAATGGAAAGATCAGGCTCTGGTCCAGAATCAAATCACTGTGGGTGGTTCTGAACTTAATGAATTTGTTTAGCCTTCATGCACATCTATTTTGAAACATCATATTTGGTCCAGTCCACCTTGATAGCACACATTCATCAAGGAGACGTCTGTCTGACGTCTGCATTTACATTTGAAAGACGTATTTTTTAGTGTTTATTTTTTAGGACGTTTATGAGATGTCAAAAAGATGTCTATTATATGTCTTTAAGATGTTTATGATTTAGAATGTATGAAAAACTGACATCTTACAGATGTCTGTCATATGTTTGTACACAGCAGATGCTTTCCAGATCAAGTGATCTTTAACAGACATATTGCAGACATACATGCTATTGTTATGATTATCACCATCACTCAGTGCGGTTTGGAAATTTAGCCTATATACGGATGTTGGTTCTCTTAGCAGCAATGAAAAACAAAACTTTATCATGTAGCCAAGACAGCACCCAAAAAGCACTTGCTTTATAATCGCTGAAAAGCTGTTAGCTATTTCAGTTTATCTCAATATCAGTGAATTTCTAAACTGCACAAGTAATCTCCTATTCACATTGCGTCTACACTTTGGTTGTTATAATGAGAGAATTCACCAGCTTGCAGACCTCAGTATTGAACCAAAGCAGTGAGTAGATGTGAGTAGATGCTATCATCCTAATGAAGAAACCGCTCTTGCTTTTGGTTCTGTCAGTCAGTTACCTAACAGACTTTTGTGGTTATCCACATAAATCTTTTAGAATGTCAGTTCTTAACTTAAGACATGCAGGATGAAAATGAAGGCTGAACAGGAGTAAAAATGAAAGAGTACATCGCTGGATATCAGGTACCTTCTCTGTAAATGCCTAAAGACTGGAATACTCTACACAAATTTTGTCTGGATTTTAGTTTGTTTTACTAATTGCAGAAAATCAGAATCAGCCTTCAGATTTGAGTTGACAGATTTCATAGAAAACTGCATAATGTATGATGGTCACAGGCTCTTGATTTTTAGCTTCAGTCTCTGATTCCATCCAGTCAAAGCAAATCAAACGTGTTTGATATTTTTAGCTGATTTTAGAACACAGGAAAGAACAAGGGAAAACACAAAAAGCAGAACATATGATCAAAGCCGGGTATTGTGAAACATGGGTTATGAGAGGAATGTTTCACCATTTTTCTTTAATTAAAAAAAAAGGTAAATTAAAGAATGCATTTTTTTTGTTTATCAATGTTTTGGCTTCTTTTTTTTCCCCTTTGGCATCAGAAAAAGAAGACCACATGGATGGATAACAATAAGTAAAACGGCAAAAAGGCAATTATTCAAATACTTAAGACTTTTGTTAACATATTTACACACCCTTTCCGTTGTACTCAGCACAAACTACATGGACCGGGTCAAACGGATGTGGCAGAGAGAGGGGGAAGGGTGTGGAAACAGGCAGGAAAGAGGGTTTGGTGGTTTTCAAACAACTAATACCAAACTTTACAATGTAACAGTAATTTTTTAAAGAAGGTAATGTTAAGTTAAACATATGTTAGCTATTCTATGGAAAAGTAACAAAATATAATGCACACACACGCAAAATTATAATCCACAAATACTAACATTTAAAATACTATAACACTGCTGCAAACCGAAAGGCAATGAATAATTAATTCAAGGCAGATGAGGATATAATGCTCTAACCTAAACGTCACAGTCTTTTGCGTAGGCTATATTTATCCAAAAAATCATCCTAATTTGTAATGCTGTTACATCTTTTACATTGGCTTCCCATTGAGAGTTTGTTGTGAAAAACAATTAGGGGTTGCACATCAATGATTAAATGAGTCATTTAATGACTTTCTCAGAGATGCATATATGATAAAGACCAAGGCTACACAACTTACTTCCGCACACACTGCTTGCATGAAGTTAGCAGCTCGTCCAGAAAGGTGAAAATACTTCTTGTGGTTTCCTTTTTTTTAAGTCTTTGAGTCATACACGATTATTCTATCTCTCATCTTGTTTCCTTTTTATAAAAGTGCAGAAAGCTTAATGTGAACAGTTTGAGTTTAATGTAAACTCTGTTGATGTGTGCACAAGAGACCTAACCTACATGGATGTTCACTTTGATCTTAAGAGTTGAGTAGAGCCAACTAATGTTCTTACGATGTGAGCGGGGCACGTGAGCGGTTGTTTCCATCCGAGCTGTGACTGTTCATTTGCCGTATTTTGCGTACAGTTTCAACTTCCATTTTTCTTCGAAACGTCTCCGTTGTGAAGTAATATGCCACGGGGTCCAGCATTGCATTTAGGCACGCTATCATGAGGCTATACCTGTAGGCCGTTAACAGTGGGCACGGGTGTCCATAGGCATAAATTAGCAAGAGCATGACATGATACGGCAGAAAACAGAATAGAAAGACGGCTAAGTTTGTTATTATCATCCTTTTAATCCGTCCGCTGTCTACGAGGTCGCTGGTCTGGACAGCCGTGCTTTTGCTTATAGCGCGGATGAGCCCCCATGAGCTGAGAATCATAACAGTTAGGGGGATCCCAAACCCGACAATTAGAGTGGAAACAAGAGTAGCTCTTTTAGTTGCATGTTCAGGAACACCACCAAAACATGTGACGTTGTGCTTAGTAATGAAAGTGTTATCCTTCTTCTGTTGAAAGTAGATCGGTAAACTTGTTGCAATAGTTAGGATCCAGATTCCCAGACACACGCACCATGCTTTCTTGCGACCCTCACGGACGAGAGAAGACAGCGGGAAGCAGACTGCAATGCAGCGGTCAAAGCTAATGCACATGAGGAGGAAGATGCTGCTGTACATGTTACTTAGCAGTATGAGACCGGTAAATTCACAGATTCTGGCGTTCAGCAACCCCAACCCCCCATGGAAATAGATCCGCACAGGAAGTGTACAAACCAGAATAATATCAGCAAAGGCCAGGTTAATCATGTACACGGTGGTGTGCGAACGGGATTTAGAGTTACGAAAAAAGACCACAAGTGCCGTCAGGTTGAGTGTTAGTCCGAATATGAAGACCACTGAATACACACCAACAAATAACTGCTCTTGTTCTGGATCTGGACATGTCGTATTTGTAAGATTTGACATCTCTGTTCTTAGGATTTATCTTGTTGACTAACCTTCAATGGCCTGTAATGACAGAGAATCAAATTTTGTAATAATTGTTAATGCAGCAATATCATGTCTAACAAGCTCTGCACCAAAAAGAGATATTGGTTATTGGTTAGGCTGTCTGCAAAAGTTCTGCAGAGTATTGCAAGAATAGCAGCTTGTGTACGTGGGAAATACAAAATTGTGTGAGAGCGAACCTTTCCTCCTACTGAGAGTGTTAGAAACCAGTGTATGGTTGAAACGGGTCGTTTTTAAAGGTCAAGTGACATGAACAGTCTAGTAAAGGGTACAATGTACATCTCAGATCTTGCCATCTTGGCACCCACACATTTCTCATCATTACTGATAAGAATTTTGCATAAGGATTATGCAAGCTATGTGAAAAAGGTGTAGAAAAAAGAAAAACTTCTGTATATGAGTCTGCTTTACTTCGTTGTCTTTACTGTAGAACAGAAAATGACTTAAGAAAAAGCTGTCCAATTCAGTAATAATCTTGCTTGGTTTATTTAAATATAGTCTATTAGTACCTTTAGACTAACATGTATTACTCTTATATATAAAAGTTCTTAAAAGTTAGGACTGACCAAAAAACACGTCATTTTAAATGTATAGACATGCCATATGGCAGAGAGGTCAAATGCCTTTAATACATATGGAATCTCATTAAAACTTATATTTTACATTTGTGGTATTTCAAAAGTCAGCTAAAATTATCTCTTATTCATATCCAGGAATTTTATTGAATAGATCTTATGTGAACAAATAGTTAAACTAAGTGGTAAACTGAACAAAACTCAAAGCTGTCAGAGATGCCTTTTTTAAAGAAAAAAAAAACCTTTTGGAAAATGATGATGTGGGTGTTGTAATTTCACTCACCGTTTGTATTTTGTAGAAGAGAGTTTCTTCGGTTGGTACTGATGCCAGTGAACCAAGACGGCTCTGATGTTGCAGTCTCATCTCTATTTGCCTTCACTTCAGGAAATGCGTTTGCGGTGAGTGCAGAAACAGTTTGCTGCTTTTCGTTTCTGGCCTCTTATGTGTCCTCTTATGCTTCTTTAAAATACTTAAGAATGAACATAAACATTTATTTGAACGTGGACATTTAAATGCAGGCCAAGCCTGCATTTATTTGATCCAAAGTACAGCAGAAACAGTAAAATTTTGAAATATGTTTAATATTTAAAATAAATGTTTTTTTTTTTATTTGAATATACTTTCAAATCTAAATTGTTCATGTGATCAAAGCTACATTTTCAGCATAATTACTGCAATTTTCAGTGTCACATTATCCTTCAGAAATCATTCTAAAATGCTGAATTGCTGTTCAAAAAACCTTTTTAAATTATTATTACTATCAATATTTAAAACAGTTGAGTATGTTTTTTTCAGGATTCTTCGATGAATAGAAAGATCTAAAATTCATGCATATCTAAAATAAAAAGCTTTTGTAACATTAAAATTATACTCAACTGTTTTCAACATAATAAATGTTTTTTTGAGCAGCTAATCAGAATATTAGAATGATATGAAGGATCATGTGACTGGAGTAATGATGCTAAAAAATCAGCTTTGAAACCACAGGAATAAATTAAAATTTTAAATATATTAGAATAGAAAACTGATATTTTAAATAATAAAAATATTTAAAAATATTACTGTTTTTGCTGTACTTTGTATCACATAAATTCCGGCTTTGTGAGCAGAAGAGACTTCTTTAAAGAACATTAAATATCCTACTGGTCAAAAACTTTTGACTGTGCATGCAGAAACTCTCAAAAAAAAACACACGGAACATAGATTATCATAGATTATCACAAAAGTGCAAAAAAGAAGCAAAGGCCAGTTAAAATAGAGTTTTATGAGTTTTATTTAAGCCAATAAAACCAAGTACATATTTTTTTCCAAAGAGCAAAATGCTTTAAACATTTGGGTACATTTAGATCATAGTCAAAAAAGTCCTGCCTGACATAAAAGTGCTTGAATATGCTATTACTCTCAATACACATGTACAGATGTAATTCAGCAACAAAAGTAAACTTAAAACTGCTTTTACATTATTTTATTTGCAATGTTAAAATAAATACATCAATATTAGCAAAACATTGCCTATCATCAAAAGATGTTTGGATGCATATTGCTGGATATTTCACAAAATAAAATAAGCAAGAACAAAACTTAAAAAACATATTTACATTTATACAAAAAAAAATGGACCAATTTTATTTTATTTGGAAATTACCAGTAAGGTTGTCCTGCCAAATTGTATCTGTTATTCAGTCTGTAAGTATTCTTTTCATCAACAACATAATGTTAGTCAGTGAATCCGATTCTTTCTTGTTTATTACTGTACACTCTCATATTTGCTAAAGGCCACTGATCGATAATGAAAACTGGTACGTGTCTGGTGATAAATCTTGATCCTGTGTTATCTGGTCTGCTGTGGTTTTGAACTTAAGCCACCTGAAGTAATAAAGCAGAATTTAGACCCACTATCAGAACGTTATACAATACACCATTCTGAAATCATAAATTGCTATTAGATATTGCAAGGCTAGTAATAAATGTGGTAAATGAATAATTTGACCTTTACAAATTAAATCACCAATGTATCTAGAGTACATACCTCTTTGTTTCTGCATGTACCGCAGATACAGCCAAAGAGGCCGTTGAACATCTGGAATCCACAGAGCAGCAGTTCTAAACAAGCAGCCA
This sequence comes from Garra rufa, assembly GCF_049309525.1. Lineage (NCBI taxonomy): Eukaryota > Metazoa > Chordata > Actinopteri > Cypriniformes > Cyprinidae > Garra > Garra rufa. Next base: position 46,119,683 of record NC_133363.1, on the reverse strand, counting down.
ATGCCAGGATAGAAAACAGGCCAAGATTAAACACCACAATATCCTTTGGTTCTTCGCAAATGTCCCAATAGTCAGAGTCTTCAAAATAGATGTTTTCAGTGCTGCAAAATAGTAAGTAACAACAATAATAAATAAATAACAAGAACAACAACAACACAAAAAAAGAACAAAAACAGTAGAGCTCCACAAACACAGTTAATATGGCCTCCATTCCTATTTCATCTGTATAAATTGTTCTTTTGGGGCTGGAAAGGATGTTTTTAACAACCCCTTTTAACCTCTTAGGCCCTTTAAAATGGGATGGACCATTAATTTTCATACCTGTTTACGAACGGCCTGCACCATGTACCATTTTCAAGCATGCAAACTGGTCCTTTAATCAGTGCAACCACAGCTATAACACCACTGTACAGGGCACCAACCGCACCAATTGCAGCAAAGATAATGGAGAGGAACATCTAATGGACAAAGACAACACAACCAGCATAGGTTAATTAAAGGGTCTCTAAATGGAAAATATAGAAGAGCACATTTGATAATGTTTGAAAATGATGATAGAATATTCCTTTTTTAAATCAAGTAGACACACCTGCTGAAATGCATGCAGTATTTCAATTGCAGAGTGTAGACATTCCCAAAAATAAATAAAATTATGTCTGTGACTCTAAAAGAACTCACCCCACAGCGGTTTGCACAACAGCCATGATTCCCAGTGCTATGGATGTGGATCGCGGGGATCAACACCTAAAAGGGAAAAACAGCAGCTATGTCAACAGAAGCTTTATTAATAACAGATGTAGCCTACAGTGCATGTTCTGTTTTTAGCATATTCAGGTAAGTAGTGTCAATAAACTGGCACCAACAGAAATGTTAAGGGAAAAAGAGAAAAAGAGTAGAAATTCCTCACCAAGACGCCTCCTCCAAGAACACCTCCCATGTATTTGATCTCATCTGTAAGACGGTACTGTCCCTCTGCTTGCTCCTGGGAATAAATGACTTGAAAATCGGGGAAGAACAGTAAAATGTTGGCGATGATGGACACCACTGCCAACGGATAGAGACTGATGCCAATAAACTTGGAGCACTTTCCTGTACACATGATGTAATTATTTTGCTGAATTAAAATGGAGAAATATTAAGCTGTTTTGAAGTGTGGAAGCTTTTCTTCTCGAGTGCCAAAGTAAAGAGAGGATGGATTATAAATACTGTTCTTGACTAGACTAACACACCTACATGGCATCAGGGCAGTTAATGATGTCACACGTTTATTAGATGCCATAAAAATAATGACTGTACTTTGAAATACTGTTTCACTTTGTCAAAACCGTTTTCTGAATGTAAAAACACTGAATAGAGGTTAGTGTTTTGAGGAAAAGAAAACATCATTCTTATAAAGCTTTTGTTATTGCTAACCAATCACACGTATAACATCAACAGGTGCAATGGTTGCAATATAGTCTATTCATTGATGTCATGTGATTATTTTTATTTCCTGGCATCTATCTTTGTTGCCTGATATCAGTGGATGTTATCAGTTGTTGGAGGTGCAGGCTTGCGTGTGGCTCTTTATTGAACTCTGAACCTTTCATTGCACTTACAGTCAGATCCCACATGGTCTCTTATCAAAAAATCTATAAATCAGCAACGGAAACTCTGACACTGGAGGTAAGTACATTAGGTATTTGCATATTTTTTTCCATGTAATGACAGCATATGCCAAACCTACTGGGTAAAGATCAAGGTACATACAGTAGAAGTCAAAAATGACCCCGTTCAAAAGTTTACATGCACTTAATTCTTAATACTGTGTTGTTACCTGAATAATCCACAGCTGTGTTTTTTTGTTTAGTGGTTGTTCATGAGTCCCTTGTTTGTGTATTGTGTTTTTTATTTAGTACTGCCCCTCAGAAACTACAGAAAATATCTACATGTTTCCCAGAAGACAAAATAAGTTCAATTCACTCTGATCTTCAAATTCTAAAAGTTTTCACCCCAGCATCGTTTTTTCCTTCTGAAACATTAGTGAGTGTTTGAACCCTCTGTAATTAATCATACAGTCATTGTTGGAAAGGGTTAAATACACAAAAATGCTTAAAAACCAAAGAATCTGTGGAACCTGAAGGATTTTTCTTTTTCTTTTCTTTTATTGAAGGAATAACAGTAGCATACACATAAAAAACAATGAACATTATGTTTTCCTTTGTCTTTTTGCTGTCTTTTCTTGTCTAGCTCAACTAAATTCTTCTGCGGGCTAGTAAAGAAGTATAGGCAATAATGCCTCTCTGAGTTGCTGTTAAAGTTGTGGTCAAGGTGTCACTGGGAGTTCCAAAAATGGCTATTAACGAACAAAGAAGAAAAAGAGCGTGTTAGATTTATTCCAAGATATTTCTCCATTCGGAGAAAAACGAAAGGGTGATGACTCTTGTTGGATTTGTAAGGCCAAGTTATTAATGGGAAAACATTCACTTTTTTGACTGAAGGATTTTTCTAAAGAACAGCAGACAGTTTAACTGTTCAGGACAAACAAGGGACTCATGAACTATCACCAAACAAAAACTAAATAAATAAAAACACACACACTCACACATACACACAGCTGTAGATCATTCAGGTAACAACACATTATTAAGCATCAAGTGTATGTAAACTTTTGAACGGGGTAATTAATTTTTTATAAATTAAACTATTGTTTTCTCTTGTGGACTCTATGTAAACATCTTTTATGTGAAATATCTTATTCTAGTCAGTACTAAATAAAAAATAACATGCATTTTGTATGATCTCTCTTATTTTGATAGAATGATTAACATTTTGCAGATTCTGCATGGTGTATATAAACTTTTGACCTCAACTGTATGACTGTATCAATAACGGGAAAAGACATAACATTTTGTATCACTATGACTGCTATGAAACTAGTGGAAAAACATCCACAACAGCCATGTGTCAAGTGCAGTTCAAATATATAGTAATATTTATTAAGAGAAGTCTAAAAAGTAGAACAAATATACTTTACTTAATTAAGTCTACATTGGTTCTTGGTTTGCTTACCACACCACACCACACAGTTGCCTACTCAACATGAGCAGCCATGGCAATAATGAAACGATTGCTATGACTTTACTGAACACTCATTCCTTAACTACTGTGAAAAACATTTGACATGAATGAACTTTACCTGACCTTAATGATGTCGTACAAAATTTTAAATTTTAGCTCAGCAAGCTAAACTATAACATTTACTATACCACTTACTATAACATTTAAAAGCAATTTACATCCATTATTTTTGACAGCACTCAGAGCAAAGTGTTTAAATACCACCTATAAAAGAATTCATTTCTTAAAGGCAAAGTTCACCTAAAAATTAAAATTACCCCAAGATTTACTCACTCTCAAGCCATCCTAGGTATGACTTTCGTCATAAAAATGTCCTGGTTCTTTCAAGCTTTACAATGACAGTGAATGGTGGTCATTATTTTGAAGCAAAATAAAGTGCATATATCCATCATAAAAAGTACTCCACATGGCTCTGGGGGTTTAATAAAGGCCTTCTGAAGTGAATAGATGCATTTGTGTAAGAAAGCTTCTGCGTTCTTCATATCTCACCAGAGCTTATGCTACACCATGTCACTGCCGGAACACCACTCTTCTGTGAACACGAGACAGTTAGCGAACACTAGAGATTATGGTTTTTAATGTTTTAAATATGGATATTTTTCTTACACAAACACATCGATTCCATTCAGAAGGCCTTTATTAACCCCCCCAGTGCCATGTGGAGTATTTTTTATGATGGATGTATGCACTTTATTTTGCTTTAAATCCTTGACCACTATATTCACTCCCATTATAAAGCTAGGAAGAGCCAGGACATTTTTTAATATATTCGTCTTGAGGTCAAAACAGTTGAGGTCTAAAGTTTACATACACCTTGCAGAACCTGCTAAATGTTAATTATTTTATAAGTAAGAGGGATCATACAAAATGCATGTTATTTTTATTTAGTACTGACCTGAATCTGATATTTCACATAAAAGACATTTAAATAGCCACAAGAGAAAATAATAGTTACATTTTTAAAAATTAAAAAGTTTTCACCCCCTCGCAGGCAGTTTGACTGTTTAGGACAAACAAGGGACTCAACTATCACTAAACAAAAAATGGATAATTCCGGTAACAACACAGTATTAAGAATCAAGTTTATGTAAACCTTTAAACTGGGTCATTTTTATAAATTCAACTATTATGTTCTCTTGTGGGCTATATGTACATTTTTATTCGAAATATCTTATTCAGGTCAGTACTAAATAAAAATAACAGGCATTTTGTAAAATAAAAATGTGGTTATTCATATTTATATTTACACAAAATCATCATAAGGCATATATTTTAATGGGCTATGGCAAACGCTTTAGTATGAACCAATGATTAAACATTTAGGTCACATAAAAAGGTACTAAAAACATTTAATTGCTTATTGCAACTCTTGATAGCTTCATCTAATTGCCTGTTATGACTATACTTAACTGTTTCAACATACAGAACATTTCACAACAGCACCTTTTTTATATACAAAGTCTTTATTTTGATTAACATATATACAAACAATTAAGATGGCACATATAAAATGTCCATTCATAGATTATTTTTTGTGAATGTACAATCCTTGACCTAATTTATTACTCAATTACAACATCTGACGTCAATCATTATCATCTACAGCCATCTTTTGAAGTCACATGATCTAAAAGCAAGATAAAGCCTAAAAATAACTCAAGCAAGCAGGTCACTGGCTTGAGCAGTCAACACAGGCAAACTGAAAAAAACTAAGACTGAATTGAAAAGTCATGGTCAACACTGATAATGAACTAATCTCATTTCACACCTACAGTAGAGCTATGAGCCAACACCAATGTGCTTTTTTAAAACTCTGCGTCAGACTGCTGATATGAATTAATTTGTTCCTTATGGTCAATGTTTCATAATTAACAGTATCTCAGTCTATTAACAGTATCTCAAGTTCAATGCCGTTATTCTCTGTGCACTCTAAATAATGGCCCATGTCCGGGAATGATCACATCAGCAATCTGCAACGCCATCTGTCGGTTGGTCTCTTGTATCTGAGGATTCTCGCTCAACTCCTTCCATGAATCTTCATCATTGCACCGTTCAAACAAGTCTCCAGCAACAAGGACCGTCCCCTCTGATGTTCCCTTTACCAGGACACTGACATCTCTACCCATGTGGCCAGGAGTGGGAATGACGGATATCTTGGGGATAAAGTGGATTACTTAATTATACTTTTATACTAACGTTACCTTTTATCAGTCTAATAATTATCTATATGACACATGAATAATAACTCACAAAATCATCAATAGGGTATGGCTGCCCCTCAGCCAGCTGGTTCGGCAAATATCGATCTCCCACGCTTATGTCACATCCCACAATTATTTTGGCGTTTTGAAACAACCCCAAGTTTCCCACGTGGTCCGAGTGACCGTGGGTTCCGACTACCGTAGAAACATTATCTGGTGTAAGGCCCTTCTCCTTAAGTTTTGCGACGAGGAAGTCTCGGTCCCACGGACCCCCAGTGTCTACCAGAATAGTTTGTGGTCCGGTAATTAAAGAAATAGTGCCGTCAGCTCTAAACGTTCCGCCTGGTTCAGCTGTGCAGTAGCCCTCTTTCAACACTGAAACGCAATACGGTTGGCCTGAAATGTCGGAATTGATGCCAGATTCACTTTTTCTTATTGCGCTACGCGTGTCCATTTTAGCCGCTGTAATTGAGATAATTTGAGTTCAAACGGACAAAAAATAAAAATAAAAACTCGTCTACAATTTCATTTTCTCTTTTGCTTCTACAGAACGTCACTGAGGACAAACTATATGGCAAGCCGTTTTATCTTAAAATATTCCCAGGTGTTAGGCTACTCGTAATTACATTTTTACTAGTAATAATTCAGTTAAAGAGCTCTATAATTATATTCCTACTAGTAACAATGCCAATTAAAGAGCTTTCTAATTCAGTTTTTTTTTAATAACAATTATGATTAGAGAGCTCTTTAATTCAATTATTACTAGTAACAATTAAATTACAGAGCTCTCTAATGGACATTTTTCACATTTCTGGGTTTCAGCAGTGGAAGTAGTTGGGTTAACTTTGAAAGCAGTGAATGGGAGAGTACCACAAATATATTTTTGCCTTTCCAATTGCTCAAGTAGCAAAAGAAAAGCCCATGATAGTGTTTTCACGAAAAATGAGAGATTGATAACGGCAGTCAGATGAGAGAACAATGTCAACTTTAACATCCCTCCCATAGACGCTGCATTAGAAACACTCTCGCATTAGCGTTAACTATTTATTTATTTGCAATTTGACGCAAAGGTGATATAATACAAAGTATGGTGTTATAAATTCACATATTTAAAAATAAAATAAAAACATTTTTAAAAACTTTTGAGGATTTACAATCTTCATGACCATTAAAATGCGTTATCACATTTATATATTGTGATATTTTGATTCCTACTAGTAAGAATTCAATTACAGAGCTCTGCAATTCAACATACCTTTGATGTGTTTTTTAAGTAAAAATCTAATTATAGAGCTCTCCAATTGTTTCCTACTAGTAAAAATTCAGTTGCAGAGATCTGTAATTAAAAATGAATAGAAGTCAGAGGATACATATTGAATTATTTCAAAGTAAGGACAAGAAACACTAAGAATATTTTAAGCTAAAACAGCTTGCCATACAAACCAAAGGTTTTGATATTGGCCTTATGGAACAATGGCGGCACCCTTTGCTAACAAAAAGAACAAGTCAGATTTATTTTATACACATACTGCTATTACTATGTATGATAAGAACAACAATAATAATACATTTAAGCTAGGTAATATTTTGGGCCACCACCGTCTTTATTCGCAAATCGCGGGAACATAATTTACTAGAATAGTTTCCATAAATAAAGGGGAAGAATTACAGTAGCGTACGACATCACGTGACTTGATTTGACGTTTGCATCATGGCGGAAGCAGTTGTAGAAACATCATTCATGGATCCTTTTAAAGATATTCTGGTTAATTATTTAATGCCAGAAAAATGTTATGACGAGTTCTTTTTGCAGTTCAATCTTCTGCATGGTAGGTTCACATTTTATTAGTTTAGTAGTGACTATAGATAATTGTGAGATATTTCAAAGTTTTTTTCTTCCTGATATGCTTACAACGATTCAATGACAAAGTGTATTTTTCTCATGTAAAATATCAGAACAGCTGTCATTTTGGCATCTTTGGTAGTAACTGCGTTATTCGCGTGTTGTCGACTTTAGGGAGATATTCATATTTATTTAAAATTAGTCCTCGGTAATGATAATCTACCACTCAAAAATATTCTTCGTTATTAGCTATTAGGCGGTTTTTTAAGCTGTAAATGTGTTTTATTCTGTTGTTATTGTATTAAACCTCGTCAGCTTCATTACTTGACGCTTGTTGGAGGAGGCGGAAACCGTATACATGTCAGTTTCTTACTGGATACTTATAGTAACTTATGTCCTCGGTAATCATCGGGGTTTTCCGTAAAAGCTGTCAAAACCTCGGAGTCTTTTGGTTTTAACTAATACAGTGGTGACCAAAATTATTAGAACAGTAGTATTTTCACTAGCTAAAATGGTTTTAAGTCAGTTATTTCTATTTTTTGCTCTAATGTGTCAGTAGGACATATCAGTTCACATTTCTAAACATTAATTTTGCCATTAATTGTAATAATTCAGTGAGGTTGTTTGCACAAGGAGTCTGACAACAGCCAGAGATCGGATCTCATCATCATCCAGTCTGTCTGGAATGACACGAAGAAACGACAAACTGAGCCAGACTAAATTCAGAAGAACTGTGGCAAAGTCTCCAAGATGCTTTACGAAACCTACCCGCAAAGCTACAGTACTGATAAAAGTTTGTGTAAAAATGCTGTAAAATGAAGATGCTGTCAAAAATATTGTCATAAATAGATTTTCTTTATTAAATAACTTCTATTAACTAATTTAAACCAACATGTGGTGTTCTTTGCGTTTAAAGCAGCTTTTGCCCTAGGTCCATTTGCGCATAGTTTTTCAGGTAGCTTTGCAGGTAGGTTTTCTTAAAGCATCTTGGAAACATTGCCCCAGTTTTCTGGATTTAGTCTGCCTCAGTTTGTTCTGTTTCTTCATGTCATTCCAGACGGACTGGATGATGATGAGATCAGATGTTGACAGACTCCTTCTGCAAACAAAAATCTCACTGGAGTATTAAAATTAATTAATAAATGTTTGGAAATGTAAACTAATATTTCCAACTGACGCACTACAGCAAAAGATAGAAATAACGGACTTAAAACCATTTTTAGCTGCTGAAAATACTAGTGTTCTAATAATTTTGGCCACCACTGTATATGTTAATGTATACTGTATAATTTACATAAATAATGTTTGCTGTGTAACATGCATTAGAAATATGTGCCTAAACTTTAACATGCAACCACTTACAAGTCATATTGAAGCCTGACTTATGTTCTTCTTTGTGATTCTCTTTAGTGGATTGTCTGAAGATTGTAATCAGCAAAGGCCTGGGCATTGGGATCATTCTTGGTTCTGTATTAGGTATGAAAATTCTGCCATTTCAATCTTTACAACACACACACACACAAAACCAAACTATTTTCTTCTAATACTGATGATTTCTGCATATCTCTTCATAGTAAAGCTACCTCAGATTCTAAAGCTGGTTGGTGCCAAAAGTGCTGAGGGACTGAGCTTTAACTCTGTTCTACTGGAGCTGTTTGCTATCACAGGCACCATGGCCTACAGTATTGCCAACAGCTTCCCTTTCAGGTAAATCAGTAGTGGTGCTTTTTCATAATTATGTGAAAGACTGTGTGAAACAGTTGTCCACACACCATGCATTAATAACATACAACAAAGAGGAAAACTGGTTACTAAACACATAAAGATACACAGATACACACCTGTGGATCATTCAGGTAACAACACAGTATTAAGAATCAAGAGGTCTTTTTTATAAATTTAACTATTATTTTTCAAAATAAAAAGTAACATGCATTTTGTACGATCCCTCTTATTTTGGTAAAATAATTAACATTTTGCAGATTCTGCAAGGTGTACGTAAACATTTGACCTCAACTGTAACGTGATTATTTTTGACAGTTCCTGGGGAGAGGCACTTTTCCTCATGCTTCAGACTGTGACCATTGGTTTCCTTATACAGCACTATGGAGGAAACACCATCAAAGGTAAGGGTAAAAAAAAACACACATTCATTTTAAATGTCAATATTTATGAGACAACTTTTGTTTATGCTGTGGTTATTTGCAGGTTTGGGGTTTCTGGTAGTCTACTTTGGTCTTTTGGCACTCATACTGTCTCCCATGACCCCAGTGTCTGTTGTAACTACAATGCAAGCCTCTAATATGCCAGCCATCATCTTTGGACGGGTAAGATGGACAAAAAAAACAACAACTCAGTTTAACTGCTAACCCAGCAGAAATGTATTTTTCATATAATGTATTCAATTTTCTCTGTCTCTTCAGTTAATTCAGGCTGGTACCAACTACAGAAATGGCCACACTGGGCAGCTGTCAGCAATTTCAGTGTTTCTGCTGTTTGCAGGCTCATTAGCACGCATATTCACTACAGTGCAGGTAAAACCATTAAAATGAGTTATCATGCAATATTTTAGAGGATAGAAGTCTCTAATGCTCATCAAAGCGAATTTAGAAAACGCTTTACTTTTTTTAAAAAGATTCTTCGATTAATAAAATATTCAATAGAGCTGCATTCATTTGAAATAGACTTTTTAGAATATTTTAGATATGAAAACCTTTTCTAACGTTTTAAATTAATTTATTGTATCCTTGCTGAATAAAATTATTAAACATTAAAAAAACATCCTGTGACCTAAAACATAGGTAGTGCAACTATGATCCTTATTAGCTTTTATATTCATTTTAAAATGGTTTTAAATGGTTCCATTGATAAGTGACTATTTTAATGTGTTCAATGTCTTTGTTAAGGAAACGGGAGATTCCCTCATGGCTGTCACCTACGTCATCTCTTCTTTCTGTAATGGTGTGATCGCAGCTCAGGTCCTCTACTACTGGAACAGCAGGCCTGCCCTCAAGAAGAAGAAAGCGTAGATTCATGCAAAAGGCAAATTCAGTGACCACTCAAGTTGACAAAGTGCACTGGACAGCCGATTGGGGAATTAGATGTATTCTAATCAAAATGACGGTTCTTGTGAAATTAAGCTCGGTCTCTTGTTAAAAGCATTTATTGTTAACATATCAGTGCTGACTTTAGAGACAGGTACAAATACTGTATAATCCACACATTCACATATTCCAGGTGGCCCTGAAGTGGACCAAAAAGCCAGTTTGGTTAGGGGTCCTTCTATAATTATAGAACATTTCCCCCTTTTTATTCCTTTTTATGGTAGTGGGCTATTTAATTAGGCTGTTAAATTTGGATTTTCTAAGCTCAGGGATGGGAGTAGTGTCCATAGTATTCTTGCAATCAACCATAAATATACAAACAACTGTACTAAATCCACATATAGTATTGCATATGTTCACTAAAACCCACATAGCCATTTTGAATTCAGCTACAAATCTGTGAATTTCAGAATTGTAAAAATGTGCACATTTGCTAAAAGCAGCCCTTTTAGAACATAATAGGAGAACTATTATCCCCACAGAGGATCATTAGTGTTTTGTTCTTTTTTCAGACAAATCCAACCATATGGACACTATTTCACAAAGTCTTCCAGAACCTAGAAAGCCCATGTTGCTTCACACTTTAGAAAAGACATTCTGTTGCATTTGACAAAATAAAGTTTTTTTCTTTAGGTAATGTATAGAGACTAGTGAATCAGTTATGGTTGTATTTCCTAAGTTGCAATGTTCATGTAGCCATGCTATTGAGCAGGGATCACCAAACTCGGTCCTGGAGGGCCGGTGTCCTGCAGAGTTTAGCTCCAACTTGCCTCAACAGACCTGCCTGGAAGTTTCAAGTATACATATTAAGACCTTGATTAGCTGGTTCAGGTGTGTTTGATTAGGGTTGGAGCTAAACTCTGTAGGACACCGGCCCTCCAGGACCGAGTGTGGCGACCCCTGCTCTTGAGTGTCACTATGACTAACGGGAAATTGGTCAAATAAGAGCACTTTTTTTTTTTTTATAGATGGTAGTATTCACCCATCAGAAGCAAGTTTCATGCTGTTTGCAGGTAAATGGAAAATGTATTTGTGTGATGGAAATTGCATATTTGCACACATTACATTTGTGAATTTATTTTCCTTTTTTGCTTGTGAATATTTTTTCACTGTTGGTTTATTTCATGAATGAAACATTATAAATGGCTAAGGTGTACGTTTGACCACGGAGTAAGACATTTCCATCAGATAATATGTAGTGTTGTGTAAATGGCTTTGAAAAAAAGATTCAGACAGTTGTAGGGAAAAACAACATTTAAATAATTAAACTTTTATTCTTATCTGAAGTTGTGTTTTGCATTTATCCATTATGGATGACTTGAATTGATGAACTGTGATACATAATTGTGCCACCAGAGAGAGGCAAAGAGTCAATAAAAATACTATGGCTTTTCTCGGTTTTCTCCACCTTTACCCCACTAGCTATGTCATTATTACTTACGTCAGCCTTTAAGTCTCCATCCGTCATCACTTCTTAAAGCAAAGTGTAGTAGAAGTCAAGAAGAAAGCTTGGAAAGTTGTACTGGAAGTCCTGCTATTCTCAATTAGCCTGAAATCCTAATAAAATTATTGTTTTACTTGACTACAAGTTGGATTTCATTTTTCTTTTTTGAAAATGTGGTTTAATGTTGGCGAATGAAACCTGGCCAGCTGGATGTCTTTAACCTTCTCAAAGCTGTTAATACGTCATTGTGCTTTTTAAAAAAGCAGTGCTTTGTATTCTTGCATATATAGTATCTGTCCTTTTTAATGCTACTTTAACTACTTTCCAGGGCCCCTTATATGCCATTATTTATTATGTGCTTAATTCTTTCTACCCCATTGGAACTGGTACCATTTCAGATGAGTTGTTTGTTCTGTCTTCTCCATGTACAGAGAGAATACAATCAAGAATGTCAGAGCAGGCAAACATAAAAGTAAAAAAGCACTGCTTGAGCAATAGTACTCATGCGCTCAGACAGGATGGATGAATGCAAAAGGTACAAAGATAAGCTACACTATCAGTAAAAGTTTTTTAGCGTTTTAAAAAAAGTCTTTCTGCTCACCAAAGAATAGCAAAAACTGTACAATTTTGAAATAGTTTTACTAAATTAAGTAACTGCTTTCTATTTGAATATATTTTAAAAGGTAATTTATTCCTGCCATTTCAAAACGGACTTTTTAGCATCATTACTCCAGTCACATGATCCTTCAGAAATCATTCTAATATTCTGATTTGCTGCTCAAAAAAATTGTTATTATGTTGAAAACAGCTGAGTAGAATTTATTCAGGTTTCTTTGAACAAAGCGTTTATCTGAAATCTTTTGAAACATTTTAAATGTCTTTATCATCATCTTTTGATCAATTTAAAGCATTATTGCTAAATAAAAGTGTTCAATTTTTATAATTTCTTTCCCATTAATTATTTCAGATAAATGCTCTTATGCTGATATATCTTTCTATTCATCAAAGAATCCTGGAAGAATTTACTCAACTGTTAAATATTTTATTAATAATAACAAATGTTTCTTGAACAGCAAATCAGCATATTAGAATGATTCCTGAAAGATAATGTGACACTGAAGACTGGAGTAATGATGCTGAAAATGATAGCTTTGATCACATAAATAAATTACATCTAAAAATATATTCAAATAGAAAGGAGCTATTTTAAAATGCAGGCTTGGTGGGCAGAAGAGACTTCTTTAAAAAACCTTACTGTTCAAAAACTTTTGACTGGTAATGTACATGCATCTAATATAAGCTCAGAATATTTAGTTTCTATTTGTTACCACCTTATTCACACACAGACTCTTGAAATTATTTATGAAATGACAAAAAATATGACTTTTAAATTAAGTCTTAATACTGACAATCTATTCACAAGCAAATTACATCTTTGGTTACTTAAAAGTAATTTAACTAATAATAATTTTGGTCCCATACAAAAGTTTTCTGTGCGTTCATTTTACCAGGATGAAAACTGAGACTAAAAACAAACTAAGAATTGATGTATGACATGATGTGAAATGTATGTGAGGCAAAACTATGAAACATACAGTTGTAAACCATTTTAAATAAAGCAAAAGATAAAACACAATACAAAAGAGTCTCTAAATCATCCATTCATCACCGAACCACTTTATCCTTTGTAAATAAGATATACAAGTGCCATAAAAAGGCTAGTAGAAGAAATATTTTCTATTTTCTGTAATTGTTTAATTTTAGGGGGGCATTAAAATGACTTTTATTTTCTAACAGAGATTTCATATACGTAAACATGAAAGTAAAGCATAATAGATTAGGTTCCTCTGTAAGTTCCTCTAAAGGCATGCACTCTGCATGTTTTCTTTGGTTGAGTTCATAAAGTAGGCTAGGTAGGTTATTCCCGTAGACACTGCGAAACGCAGAAAGCAACCGATCTGATGGCTCTCTTCTCAACTCCACCCCCAACTGCAACCGGCTATTCTTGCCGATCAGCAGGGCTAGGCACACTGCATGTCAACACACCTACTGTCAATGCTCATCAGACCCCTTTTCAACAAATACATTAAGACTGAGAATGAATTTGCTTTGTCTAATTACAGTTGAAGATAGCTAAAGATACAAATCAAGACCAGTGTAAATAGTGTAAATATGTTTATTTACACTACCACTCAAAAGGCTTGGGGTTAGTAATTTTTATTTTTTATTTTTTTTTAAAGACATTAATATATTTTTTTTTTTTACTCAGCAAGTCTGCATTAAATTGATCAAAAGTGTCAGTAAAGAGATTTATATTGTTACAGAATGTTCTTTTGAACTTTTTATTCATCAAAGAACCTTAAAATGCTTCCACAAAAATATCAGGCAGCTCAACCATTGATGATAACAAAAATAGTTTCTTGAGTACCAAGTCAACACATTAGAATAATTTAAAAGGATCATGTGACAAAATTCAGCTTTGCCATTACAGAAATATTTTTTATTGTTTTTAATTGTAATAATATTCACAATTTTTTTTTACTGTTAATTAATAAATGCAGCCTTGTTGAGCATGAAAAACTTCTTCAAGCAAGGAAAGAGGTTAGGTTTTGTTTCTGAAAGTGGTCAGGTTTATTTTTCTTGACAGTTAAATTAATGTATTATTAAAAACCATAATGTTGGATCACACAGTCTGTTATTTTTTTGTCTTCTCAGGTCTGTTGGGAAGCCCTTAAAGGTTTGGCCTGTGTTCTTATCTCACCTCACCTGAGGAGAACTATTTCCCGTATCTACATCTTTTAATCAGTGGTAGCTACACACCACCACCTCCCCATCTGTGTGAGGTGCTTGACAAATGCCCTATCCAGCCTATAACGGCAAATTTCATGTGTCAGACCGGTTTGTCAGAGACTCTCAACATCTTTAGCCCCCAGCTTAATGTCAAAGTATAGACACTATACTTTGACATTGCATGCTAACATTGTATGTGCAAAATCACAGGTGATGGATTTATCTTTTTTGGAAATAGTAATCCTGAGTATCTTGTTTCACTCTGTTCCACCCCACCTCACTCTCCCTCGATTTGCTGCAAGACCAGTCTTGCTCGGGGTGTGGTGCACTCATTAGTGTTAGCTGTCAATCACTCTTTCATTGCTGCGCAAATGCTTCCTCTATTAACCACATTAACCTGACAGAAATGTACACGTGCTCCGTCAAAGCCTGCCACGGCTGCTCAGAAAGGTGGGCCTTGACCTCAGCGGTTTCAACATTTTCTATTTTTATCTGATTTCTACGCTGTTAAAAAAAATAAAGTCCTGTAGTTTGTAAAGAAAAAATGCCAATTTTGTAAAAATGCAAATGTAAACATATTTACAGAAGCTCTACATTTTACAGCCTAAAGCTGTAATTTATTTGAATAAATAAATTGCATTTTAAGCTGGTAAATCCAACTGCTGAATTATCAAGGCCATGCTATTACTAAGACCAAATTTGTCCTATTAACATATACTGATAATACTGGGCTTTCTGAATTTTAGCATCAGGGTAAATGTGACCTATTTTGTCTTCTGGGAAATGTGTATGTTCTGTAGCCCCTGAAGGGCACTACTAAATGAAAAACAATGATCTTTAGGCAATGATCTTTGTTCTTTTCAAAAGTTTACACCCTTGGCTTTTAATGCATTGTTTTTCCTTCTGAAGCATCAGTGAGCTTTTGAACCTTCTGTAATAGTTGCATATGAGCCCCTCAGTTGTCCTCAGTGTAAAAAGATGGATCTCAAAATCATACAGTCATTGTTGGAAAGGGTTCAAATACACAAAAATGCTGAAAAAACAAAGAATTTGTGGATTTTTTTCTGAAGAACAGCAGGCAGTTTAACTGCTCAGGACAAACAAGGGATTCATAAACAACTATCACTAAACAAGAACAAAAAAACAACAGCTGAGGATCATTCAGGTAACAACACAGTATTAAGATGTAAACTTTTGAACAAGGTCATTTTTTATAAATTTTACTATTATTTTCTCTCGTGAACTATTTGTAAATGTCTTTTATGTGAAATATCATATTCATGTCAGTACTAAATAAAAAAAAACATGCATTTTGTATAATCCCAGTTATTTTGGTAAAATAAATAACATTTTGCAGATTCTGCAAGGTGTATGTAAACTTTTGACCTCAATTGTATGACACTAAAATAATGCAAACCATATGTGACCCTGGACCACAAAACCAGTCTTAAGTCGCTGGGGTATATTTGTAGCAATAGCCAAAAATACATTGTATGGGTCAAAATTATTGATTTTTCATTAAGTAAAGATCACGTTCCATGAAGTTTTTTGTAAAATTCCTGCTATAAATATATCAAAATGTAATTTTTGATTAGTAATATGCATTGTTAAGAACTTAATTTGGACAACTTTAAAGGTGATTTTCTCAATATTTTGATTTTTTTGCACCCTCAGATTCCAGATTTTCAAATTGATGTATCTTGGCCAAATATTGTCATATCCTAACAAACTATACATCAATAGAAAGCTTATTTATTGAGCTTTCATATGTTGTATACATCTCAGTTTTGTAAAATTTAACCTTATGACTGGTTTTGTGGTCCAGGGTCACATATAGGATGTAACATAAAACCATAATACACATAACTGATCACAAAACTAGTAAGAAACAAAATTATTTAAAATACAAACAAATGCAAAGAGCAATCCAGGGAATTCTGGGAATGTCAGTTTACAGTTTTTGACTTTAAATAATAATTTTGCTTTGGTACAGATCCATTTTTATTGTATAGAGTAAGGAATCTTAGTGTTAACCAATTAACATGTTTTACTGTAGCATTTTCAATATTCACAATATTCAACTTCCTCTTTAGATTTGTAAAATGCTTCATGGCAAAAAAACTAATTTATAGGGGTATTATTCTTATCCAAAACAAATAATTTTACCCTGGACTTTGCCAACTATGAGCTAAGCAGACAGGTAGACTACTGCTTTGGCCTTATGCCAGTCTTTTGATGTAGATATGTTTTGTTGACAAGCTGGAATCCGTGTTTCATTTTATTTCCCTCTGAATAAATAAAGCGAACAACTTATGAGGTACACACCTACTCCGACTTAGAATAGCATCCAAATCTTGATTTGAACAGATAGCTCAAGATACAGGATGTTGATAGATTTGGCAGAAACGTCCCGCCTATGGTGTGAAGATTTGTCGCTACACTTGGTTTTGTTCTCTTATCTTTTACTCTTCTATACTGTTTGTCTGGGCACACAACACAACATATGTTGTGTAAAGTATACACAAACAGATATTACCGTTTAAACAGGTTTCATACTATTAGCTTATAAAATTACATTTGGCATGTGGCAGACACAACATAGACTGTTATCGGTTGAGTCTGGCCACCCTCCTGTTATTGCGTGACAGGCAGCGCTCGTCTAGGCTGACTCACACATATGCGTGTATCCAGCCCTGGTGGCATTTCAACCAACCGTAGCGGCTCGGTTAAAAAGGAAGAAAAATTTACGCCCACTCACTCACCTGTGCATACACAACATCTAAGGTAAGTCTGACAAGTCATCGAACAAGAGAGTGATGAAACACGTTTTGATGTAGGTCTGTGGACAGATTGGAAATGAAATATAATCATATAGTCTGCTTAAAGAAATAGCTCAGTCAAAAATGAAAACGATGACACTATCTACTCACCCTCATGTCATTCAAGCTGTGAAACAGAAATGAAAACAAAACTGTAGAATAATACTGAGAATACTATGCTTAAGACATTTTAAGACAACCATAATGGCCATAAACAAAACACGCTGACACAAAACGACATGTGTGTAAGACAAAAAGTCTTTTTTTAACATTTGTGATCCTGGAACACAAAATCAGTCATAAGCAACATGGGTATATTTGTAGCAATAGCCAACAATACATTGACTTTTCTTTTATGCCAAAAATCATTAGGATATTATGTAAAGGTCATGTTCCATGAAGATATTTTGTAAATTTCCTACCATAAATATATCAAAGCATTGCTAAGACCTTCCTTAAAGGCGATTTTCTCGATATTTTGAATTTTGCACCCTCAGATTCCAGATCTTTGAATAGTTGTATCTCGACTAAATATTGTCATATCCTAACAAACCATACATCAATGAGACAGCTTATTTGTTCAGCTTTCAGCTTGTAAAAAACTGGCCCTTATGACTGGTTTTGTGGTTTAGGGTCACATTTGTAGGCTAACATACTGCTGGTGTAGAACACTAATAGGCTATATATACACTTATATATGCTTACTTTGCATAACTGAAATGAAATAAAGCCAAATATCTAAATTTTACAGTAAGTGTGTCAATTCATACCCCTAATCACCAGGTTCTTCATACTCTCAGTTTCACCTGTTGGGAAGTGAAGCCTGAGCGTGTGTGCGTGCAGGAGGGGAGCGGCTCCCTCGGAATGCATGTAAATATTACGCACCCCCCAGTTTCCAGAGCAACCATTAATCTCGTTTCCGGGTTTATGACGAAATTGCAACAGCCTGTCAACTGATTTAAAACTTTTTTTAGAAAGCAAATTAATCAGCTAAAACATACCAAAGATATCTTGCTCATTCAGTAAATTCGTTGACATCGAATTTTGGCCTTAATCTGCAAACTGGCAACCCACAATTTACCATGGTAACAGTTTGTTGAAGCCTCACTGGTCGTTGCTAAGTGATTGTATGTTTCTCAGCAGAACATCCAGCACCCCCACCCTTTTCGACACCCACATTCGCCCTCTTAACCCCCCCGGCAAAGTCGTCTGATCCGAGCAGCTCTTTTGAAACAAAGTGGGCTTAATTTCCTTCCTTTAAACGTTTTTAAAAATTGATAATGGCTAATGATTTACTTGATCTAACTTGGGAACACGCCTGAACTGTTATCAAGGTAAATGTAAAGTACACGCTCTTCCCAGCCCCCCTCCCTTCGCCCTCCGATTAGCAGCAGCGAGCTCTTACATTTTCATGAGAATGACATTAGGAGGTGAGGGGGTTAAACCCGAGGAGAAAACGGGGAGAAACGACGGCAACGCTAATTTTCCGCACAGCGGGAAGCGAGAAAAGAGAACAAAGTGGTCCAAGGGAGCCTCTCCGGATTCAGTGGCTTACTACGTACACCTGCGAGCTCAAAAGCAACGGACAATGTGCCTCCGAAACGGCCAATTACGACCGAGACAACAACCAGTTTTCAATCTGGAGAGAGGGTTATGCTGAGGTGGACAGTGAAAGTAGATGATTTCGCCCTTAAATCGTTCCTTTCGGACTGTTTTCTTTATGTTTAACCCTCTACTCAAACTTTTTTACGACACAAACGTATAATTAAAACAAAAGTTTTTCCATACGGTAAATTTAAAGGTGCAATCTGTATTTTTTCATCAGACTAAGTTTTAAAAGTCTGAATAATATAGTTTAATAAATGTTTAACAAAAATATAATAAATTATTCAGAAATCTTTAATGTCACCACATTAAATTATTAATAAACACTTGAGGTAGGCTACACTATAAGTATTTTTGTTCAGTTTTTTTATATATAAAATCTGAATAAATAGGCTTTCCACTGATGTATAGTTTGTTAGGATAGGGCAATATTTGGTCAAGATACAACTATTTGAAAATCTGGAATCTGAGGGTGCAAACGAAATCTAAATATTGAAAAAATTGCCTTTGAAGTTGTCCCAATGAAGTTCTTAGCAATGCATATTACTAATCAAAAATTAAGTTTTGATATATTTTTGTTAGGAAACTTACAAATATCTTCATGGAATATGTTCTTTACTTAACATCCTAATTATTTTTGGCATAAAAGAAAAATAAATAATTTTGACCCACACAAGTATTGTTGGCTATTGCTACAAATATACCCTGCTACTTACAACTGATTTTTAGATTTTTATTAATAGTGGTAATATAAATAGTTTCATTTTACATGAAGCAAGTCACATCTCAGGGGCCACTATGTTGACATCACAAATACTAATTTCAATCTTGATTGTTATTATCAGACACTTTCACTCACATTAAATGGACCATGTCTGACTGAAAATAGTAATTCCTTTGTCCAACAACTATTGTCAGATGAAGGTGACTGTCATAAATGGGTACACAATTCCAGTTGCATGCAGCTTGGAAACATTTCAATTAAAGATTTCAAAATAATAACTTGAGACATAGATGTTGTATTGTCTTTTTTTTATTCTGTAAAAACGGCCCTAATAAGAGCCAGAAAAACCATGAAATATACACTGTACAAAAGTTATTTACAACTGAGATTAAAACATTTTTTTAAAAAAAGCAAGCTGCAAACTCACTTCAATGGCAATGTAAACTTTTAACGTTGTGCTTAAATCACCATTTAATTAACCAAAACATTAGTAACTAACTGACCGAGCTTTGTGGCGACAATGAGTCAGACTGACGTTCATATTTGACAATGCCACCTACACACAGTTTATGAGTTCAAAACAAACCTCAGGACCTTGACATAACTTTGCATTTTGTTGACAAAGGACCAGGTCACTGTGGGGGAAAGAAAAAATAAAAACAGTGCCCAAAAAGAAAATTTCAGTCAAGTCCACTGAACTCACTGGTCAACCATACTATAATGGCAGAAGCAGAATTAATGCTGTGGTAGAATGAGAAAGACCAGGTGATGTCTATAACCTCCTAGTCTAACGAAGTGCATTGACTGACAGCGAAGATCAGTGCATTCGAGTTATGAATGCTAGATGACACAAACATCTGTAAATACGACCAAAACTGGTTATTTACAAGAGTGCAATTTTCCTTGTAGAGACTACAAACAAAAAAGTTAGTTCACAAACATACGTGCACACTGTTATGGTACATATGAATTTACAGCTATTAATTGAAGTTGGAAAAGAGCAGATAGTGACTGAATGACTTTTTTCTCCTCTCTATTACAATTTGGGTAAGTTTCAAAGACTTGATGAGGCTGAGCTATACTGTCATTTTCTGCTAATCATTTAAAGAAAGCCCTGAGATTGTCCAAAACACTTACATCAATACCCAGATTTAGGAGACACTTAGGTCAACTTCACCTACCACTCAGTGTGCTGAGCCAGGGCATACAAATGAAAATTTTCTAAATTTACACTCTTCAAGGTCACATGGTATGTGCATTGCAGACATTATTGGCTGACCTGTTTTTTTGGGAGCTCTGCCCTGTTGCTTTGTACGCCAATCAGGTGATTGCCCACTGCTGAACAACGCATGTTCTAAACATTGCACAGAGCACAAAAGAATACTTACAAAAACAAAAGTTAAAAATCTATTATCTATTTAGGGACAAAGAGGATGGCTGTGCTAGAATCTGGAATGGAGAAAATTGTCAACTTAACCTCAATGTCATAAGAAATTATGCCTGGTCAAAATGTGATGGCTGCAAAGACAGAAAACAAGAGAGCGAAACAGCCAAATTTGCTATACAGGTTCAACAGACAACTTCAGATCATTCAAAGGAAGGAGGTAGTAAACAATCAGAAGTGTTCAATATTCCATACAGTCTGGCACTACGGTCCCAATAAGGGTCCAACTAACATGAGTTCAGGGAGCATTCCCTAAACTTCAGATATGAGTGAGGGGAACAGTTCCACCAAGATAGTGCTGTTGGACACCAGCGTAGGCTCTCTGGTTTGAGCCATCGCTGGCATCACCACCTGGAATGTACATGCTAATCATGTCCCTCAGGTCTCCCTGGAAAGCCCCACGGTGGTGGTTTGGTACTCCAGTAGGTGAATGGGATAGGGGTTCTGGTTTAACCATAGACATCACTGGACTGGGCTGTTGAGGGCTGCCACTATATGACATCTGGCTGTGGGTGGATAAAAAAAAAAAAAAAAAAAAAAATTAATTAATGATCAGGAGTTCAGACACGCGTAGCATGGAGAATCTGTATCTTTCCACACATTAAACGCCTCTGCATTTGTTCCCAGTAATGCTGACAATCAAATAACAGGTCTATACAGGTTAAGCCAGCTTACTTGTGGCGACTCAGAGAAAAATTATATAGCCAAATAGGAAATGCATTTAAATATAAAGACAAATTAACAATAAGTAAGTTTTTATAGCGAGAACCTATAGAATAATTCTGAATACGTGTGCGGTTATGAGAATCAAATTAAGTGGCAAGTTAAGCACATTGTGCCAACTTCAAAACTTCCTTACACTTAATAGAAGTAATTTTACATACTAGAAATAATATTAAATATTTAATCTAAGAAAACATTTAAAGAGAACAAAGTGAAATTGTTCACGTTGTTCAAATGTATGCATTTTTAACATGAACTTATCTGTGCTTGTTCGCCACACACAACTAGTTTCACAGTTTGTCAAGCCACCCCTAAACTTGAAAATAAATCAACTTTGATAAAACAAACCTGTAAGAGCTGGCCCCGTTCATGTACGTCTGTGCCGCCGGGTACTGGAGAGCTGACAGGTCGTACCGGTGCAGTTGTTGCGGGTATCCGAGTGCTTCACCCTGCATGCTCATATAACCACCGGTGTGACCCCAGCCATAGCCGTCCATTCTCGGGCTCCCACTTTGTCCCTGTGCCACGGCTGACGCTAACAGGTTACCGGCGGCGAGAGGATATTTACCGATGGGGTTGTCCTTCTTAATGAGAGCTTTGGTCTTACGCCGAGGTTTGTATTTGTAGTCGGGGTACTCCTTCATGTGCACGGCTCGCAAACGTTTCGCCTCGTCGATGAACGGCCGCTTTTCGGTGTCCGTTAAAAGTTTCCATTCCGCCCCGAGGCGTTTGCTTATCTCCGAGTTGTGCATTTTGGGGTTCTCCTGTGCCATCTTCCTCCGCTGACCTCGGGACCACACCATAAACGCATTCATGGGGCGCTTCACTTTGTCCATAGGGTCCCCGCCGGGTGGACAAGAGTTTTTTGAACCGTGGTGCGCGTTTCCAACCCCGCTGACCGGAGGAGACATCCCTGGACTGTTATGGTGGGGATGATGTGGACCTGCGGTCTTCAGTTCATGCTCCATCATGCTGTACATCATGCTACTAAACACTTACCGCTCAATGCGTAAAGCAGCCAATTAAAAGTGTCCGAGCGAACCTAATCAGGTCAAACAAATCCGGCGCAGGTGAAGTCTCTTTACAGCCGGGATTGTCTGGCCAAAAAGGAGCCGTGAGAAAGGAATTCCACGAGGAATCAAAACATTTAGAACAAGTTCTGCAAACAAAATAAAGTAAAAAGGGCGCGAAAGGCTTCTCAATTACAGCTGTTTGTCTGTCTAAACTGTGTTCAACACTATCCACAAGCCACTTGTTGAGCCGCAATAGTTTGCAGTCCACGTTGAACCAATTGTATAATTGTATTCCACGTCTGACCAATCAGCGCAACCCGTGTCTCGTTTGCATAACAATTGTAGGGGTGTGGTATTTTACGTAGCAGATCACTTGTTGCAAGAGGTAAACTGCATGCAGAGAGCGAAATCGAGGCTTATTTTTTGTTCAGAGAACACTTAAATAATCTCTTCCTGTTAGTTATTATGTATTTTAAAATATATGTTAATGGAACATGTTTTTAAATGAAAAAAAAAACTACTTTTAAAAGAAGTAAACACAAATGTTGTGTTATTTTTGGACTTGCTTTCTTTGAGTCACTTTCTATGACTTAATTAGTTTCACTTTACACCTTTACACTTTCTGTGTGTTCTATTGTTAGTTCTTAACCCCTTCACCCTGGGGTCATGGGAAAAAGACTGACCTGAGACATTTTCTGTTAAAACTAGCAGTGCAAAACAAAAGTTAGGCTATTTAAAAGTGTATTATTTTAAACTGTTATTAATAATACACTATTATAAAATATAATAACAGTATTTTATTAACCGGTTATTATATTACAGTGTATATTGTGTTAAGTAATTGTGTTTAAAATCTTGTGTGAGCTTTATATATATTTTTTATATGGTACACACCATATAAAATAATATATATAATTACAATTAGGTACTCCTCATACAGCAATGCGCCATTACTCCCTTTTGATGACAATTTATGACATGTGACTTTCTATAGGTGTGGGATTTTCTGTGTTTGTAATTGCTTGAGAAAAGGTGTGGGTGCAAAGCTTTACGTTGTTTCTTTCTCCTTTTTTGTAGACACAGGTGTGAGCGCTTGTGAGTTTGCAGGTGCTTTGTGAACCATGTGAGCGGCCTCTGTTTGTGACTGACAGTTACGCCTTTCTGCCAATCAAACCGCAAATTGTGGGGCTTTATTCTTATATAACCATATCCAAAAACCTTTTGGACAAACAGAAAACCTCTTATGGAGAGTGTCCAGCTCGTTCTGCCATCCTCGTTCTTTGTCCCATTTGGTTTGTGACAGCACCAAGAGAGCTCCGAGAGTTTCTCAGAAATGTTAAGTGTGGCTCCTACAAACAAACACAGGTCGTTCAAAGCCCTCGTGTTTGCATACACATGTGCTCCACATGCCTCTCTGTGACTATTGTATTGCTTTTTAAAACCAGTGTTTTCATGGGTTTGAATATGTATGTCCAAAACAAGTTACAACACAGTTGTTTTTCCAAAGCGCACACAAAAGATAACCACCCATTCAGCTGGGCTCTAAGCTGCTCAAACACGGCTACCTGAATCAACCTGTAAGGGAGAATCAACATGAGTTCTCTGACTGAACTAAATAAATACTGCGTCTAGACTTTTTTTGCTTATTTGTTTTTCTTTTATGTGTGTGTGTGTGTACAGTTCATTCCTGAATTGTACATTTTAAAAATAAAAATATGAATCTTTAGTTTTCCAATGTATGTAAGGAACTGTTACAATAATTAATGTTTATGGATGCAGTGTTTAAACTGTAAATTTAGTTATATTAAAGTTAAATATATTATATTTAATCAATTATATATTGATTACATAAAGTATAACTTTAATATAATTATTTATTTATTCAAATTTGTATTAAATTAACAATTATAATAATAAAAAAAATGTTTCTTGAACAGCAAATCAGCATATAAGAATGATTTCTGAAGGATCATGTGACTCTGAAGACTGGAGTAATGATGCTGAAAATTCAGCTTTGACCACTGGAATAAATTACATTTGAAAATATATTCAAAATATAAAGCAGTTATTTTAAATATTAAAAATATTTCACAATATTACTGTTTCTGCTGTATTTTGGATCAAATAAATGCAGGCTTGGTGAGCAAAAGAGACTTCTTTAACAACATTAAACATTTTACTGTTCAAAAACTTTTGACTGGTAGTGTATATAAATTAACATCATTATTTTTGAATCATCATTATTTTATACATTTCAAAAACAAAAGTTGATCATCAGAATATTCCAAGAATGTTTATTTAATTAGAATCAGTAATTTCATTAGAAACAAAGGAAGATCCTGATTGAATATTTTAACACTTCCTTGATTTGACAAGAATTTTACTCTGAGAAGTTTTGATAATGGACAGGACAGTACATTTCTAGAATTCATTTTTTTGTTAGTTTTTTTTTTTTTTGTAAATAGTCAATTTAATCATCCCTTGCACCAACAACAGTTGAGTAGTTAATATTTTTATACTTGCAAAAAATAAAATTCACAACAATTAACAGAGATATTTCATATTTTGATACTGTTCTATTGATGTTTTTATTGTTGTTGTTTTAACAATGTTTGCACTCAAGCATTCAAAATATCCTTTTAGGTTAGATTATATTATAGTGTATTAATACCTTTTTGAGTTGTTTTAATCTGTAAACGATGAAAATTTAAATGCTATGTAATTCATTGAGGCAAATATGACATTTTGATTTGAATTAGGAAACCTAATAGAGTAAAAGAAAAAAAAAATTAAGTGGCCTAAAAATGAAGAGACTGAGTTCACAATAAATTACAATGGCCTGAAGAAAGGAGGACGGATGAGGAAAAGCTTGAGGAGAAGGGAGAATGGCAAAGATAAAGAAGAAAAGAGAGACTGAGAGGGGAAGAGGGCAACTTGGAGAGAGTGCAGTTTGTCCCTGAGTCCTCCCTGACAGACCGAGTGAATGGGGCCTCTATTCTCTCCCTTCTTATGTAAATGGAGGCTTCAGTCTCCTAGCCATCCGTCACTGCACAGAAAGACCCTGGCAGGCCCTTTACGAGCCTCCTGCTCGCATAATCCCTGAGCCCACAATCATGCGCCCAGCAGGGGGAGAGGGGGAAGTGGCAGGGGGGTTACCATGCAGACAGTGAAAGTGTTCGGAGGGCCACCTACACTGAGCACACATAATCAAAACATTTCTCATAAGGTGTATAGCCCTCGGCGAGATGGAGGGGAGAGGTTGTTATGCCTCCGACGGAGGGCTGTGATAGGAGGAAGAATGTCGGAAAAGAAGACTGTGGGTATAAAAGGCCAGGAAAGAGAGGGGATTGGTACAATGAATTGAATGAAGGGGACGTGGGACAGGGGTACATGATGCGGGAATTAACATAGTGTTTGCGTGATGGACAGGTGAATGAGGGCCCGCGCATTATGTCAGGGGATGTTGGTGGAGCGATCTCGCTGAAGTGATCAAAAGTTGCAGCCGTGGAATTGTAATGACACAGGCCTTCGGAGAGTTCGGATAACTATTGGCTCACATATGTGTGAATAGAACATTTCCTAATACATCCTCATGTGCTGGAATGACAGGTCCAATCTGATTGGTATGCATCCCGAGTTTGTGGCACAGCTGAAAGCTCCTTTCTCTCCAGTGGATACACATGGTGTACAGATCTGCCCTCCTGTGGACGCACTCAGAACTTGCCATTATAGGACCAGCAGAACGATCTCTCAGGAATCCGCCACAGTAAAATAGGCACCAAATTTACCATAATAACGTAGTGATTAAATATCTCATTAAAGAATTAGTTCACTTCCAGAACAAAAATGTACAGATAGCGTACTCACCCCCTTGTCATCCACGATGTCTTTCTTCGTCGTCAAGAAATTATGTTTTTTGAGGAAAACATTTGAGGATTTCTCTCCATATAATGGATATGTATGGTGCCCCCAAGTTTGAACTTCCAAAATGCAGTTTAAATGCAGTTTCAAATGGTTTTAAACGATCCCAGCCGAGGAAGAAGGGTCTTATCTAGCGAAACAATCGGTTATTTTCAAAACAAATTGACAATTTATATACTTTTTAACCTCAAATGCTCGTCTTGTCTCGTCTCTGCATTGCGCATGCGTAGTCTGTGTGATCTAGGATATGTCGAAAAACTTTCTTCCCCAACTTCAAAATCGTCCTACATCGCTGCAGAAGTACCGACCCAGTGTTTACAAAGTAAACATACAAAGAAAATAAAACGCATTTACAAAAAAAGGTAAAACAGCCTTGTAGGATGATTTTGAAGTTGAAGACAAAATGAATTGGGAGTTCTTTGACATACCCTAACTGTCTTGACCCGGCGCCACCACGACTCTTGGCCACCCCACTGGCCATTATAAATTTTAGTAGCATCAGTTCTCTTACGAGAGGTCTCTCGTACTGCGTAAGTATCTTACGCTAGGGGAAAATCCTTTTCTGCGAGATATTGAGCCAAAAATTATCCTTAATTTTGAAATAATGTAAAGCGCGTTGCAGCAGTATACAGACATAGGCGAAACAGCTTGCGCGCCTATTGGCTGCTCTGCGGCAACTGCAGCAGCCTATAGAGCGAGGCCTGGCGTCGCTTCCCGCCAAAAAGGGCATGGTCTAGGCCTATAATACCGCTCGCAGGCAGCTATTATCTGATTTTTCATCCTTCAAGCGAAGCACACGCATCGCTGGAACCGGAGAAGAAGCCGCCGTCGACTGCAAGCATCTCAGCGGGACGAGCCACTGAAGCTGCTAGCCACGCCGCCTTCCGTGCCTTCCTGCTGCGCTTTCCGGCGCCTATATCCTTTATAATCTACAGTGTGTGTCGCCGCTGCGATACACACTGTTTCTCTAAAAAGAGCAAAGCGTCTTTTTAAAGATGCCTTCCTGCGGCTCGTGCAGATGCCAATGGCGACTCTGAGGACTCGCCTGGCCTTCTTCAATGAGGCTGCTCCCCCGCCCGCCGCGGTGTCGCGCCGTAAAAACCGCCGTGCCCAGCGGGCCCCGGATCCTTCCCCCAGCCGACAAAGCTCGTCGGTTCGCCCGCCTGCTTCACCGAAGCATCGTCAGCCTCTGCCACCGCTTCCATCGACGCCGCTGACGAGGGGGCCATGAAGGAGGAAGAGGATTTCCGTTTCCCGCCAAAAGGGGAACGCGCATGCTGCTCAGAAGAGGCGATAGCAGCCCACTTATGTCTGCCCTCCGCTGGACGGCGTGCTAAGTCGGCCCTCCCCTCTAAAGCTTGCCGTCAGACGTCAAACCTGCTCCGCCGCGCTTTCGCCGCCGCCAAGCCGCGTCAGCGCTGCGTAACATGGCCTCTCACCGTTGCTGAGAGGCACCCGTGGCTAACGCTTTCTGACATGTCTGAGTCTGAGCGTACCGCATTTCTCAACACACCGCTCTCACCCGCTGGCCTATTCGGATCTTCTGTCAGGCTCAAGGCGCGAGACCGTGTTCACGCTCGTCTGGCCGCCGCCCCGCCGGACGCGGCCCGCGGCCCAGGATTGAGTTGAAACCTGAGCCTCCGAAATCGTCCTAGCACAACTAGGAAAACGACGGTGTACGAGTCCCGCTGTCGCCGGACCCCCACCAAAGTTATTCGCTCGTCCAGTTCCAGAAAATGTGACTGTTCCAGTGTTTTCTGCAGCCAACAAACCAGCTCCGTCGCCTGTTTGCCTGCACACAAAAGTCGTTTTCACGGCTACCCAGATAAACCCCCAATAGAGTGTATTTTCTGGTGTCCCGGCCACGGCCGATGTTTCATGTGTTGTAAGCATGCCCACTACCCAGTGCCCATCTCTACACACAAGCACAGCCTGTCACACAGGTCCCGCGCACATAAAATCGACTCAGATCGATTGAGCTTCACAACCGGCCACGGCCGATGGTGTTTCATGTGTAGTAAGAATGCCCACTACCCAGTGCCCATCTCTACACACAAGCACAGCCTGTCACACAGGTCCCGCGCACATAAAATCGACTCAGATCGATTGCGCTTCACACGTGGAAAATGTGCCCGCTTCACAGTGCCCACAGACACCACATTATGCACGTCACACAGTTTCTGTAAAAACGAAACCAGTGTGCATTCGCTCTATGCAGGCGAACGTTGTTTGGAGTGTGTTAAATGTGCCCGCTGCCCCACAGCCACATCCACACAATAGTTCCCGCTATCAGCGTGCCCCATGCCTCAAATGTCACGAGCACGTTTTGCACGAAACCAACGCACATTCGCTCCACGCAAGCGAACGATGTTTGGAGTGTGTTAAATGTGACTGTTCCAGTGTTTTCTGCAGCCAACAAGCTGGTTCTGTCGCCCGCTTGCCTGCACACAAAGGTTGTTTTCACGGCTACCCAGATAAACCCCCAATAGAGTGTATTTTCTGGAGTCCCGGCCACGGCCGATGGTGTTTCATGTGTAGTAAGAATGCCCACTACCCAGTGCCCATCTCTACACACAAGCACAGCCTGTCACACAGGTCCCACGCACATAAAATCGACTCAGATCGATTGCGCTTCACAACCGGCCACGGCCGATGGTGTTTTTCATGTGTAGTAAGAATGCCCACTACCCAGTGCCCATCTCTACACACAAGCACAGCCTGTCACACAGGTCCCGCGCACTCAGATCGATTGCGCTTCACATGTGGTAAACGTGCCCACTTCACAGTGCCCACAGACATCACATTATGCACGTCACAAGGTTACTGTAAAAACGAAACCAAAGTGCATTCCCTCTATGCAGGCGAGCGTTGTTTGCAGTGTGTTAAATGTGCCTGTTGCCACACAACCACATCCACACACAGATATAATAGTTCTCGCTATCAGCGCCCGCGCCCTGAATGTCACGAGCACGTCTCTTGTGCCACAGCACACTGAAACCACTCCGTTACTGAACAAACGGAGCGCGCTTCGTATTCAACCTCTAGCTATTCATGCAAATGCATGGGAAAAGCTTCCAGGGGTTTCAAAAAGGGGTGCTGGACATTATAAAAGGTGGCTATTCGCTACAGTTTCACAGCGCGCGTCGAGACCACGATGCAGACGGAAGCAGCACACCTGCTTCGAGCCGAAGTGGCGAAACTATTGAGCAACGGGGTCATAAAGCCCCTTTCTCAAGCTCAGAGCGAAGGAGGGCTGTACAGCAGATATTTCCTGGTACCGAAAAAAGACGGGGGTCTCAGACCCATACTAGATCTAAGGCAACTGAACAAAGCGCTGGTGAAGCGTCGGTTCAGGATGCTCACGACCAGAAAAAATCCTCGCGCAAGTTCGCCAAGGAGACTGGTTCGTGTCAGTGGATCTGAAAGACGCGTATTTTCAAATACAGATAGCGTCACGTCACAGGCGGTTTTTGAGATTCGCCTTCGAGGGCCAGGCATATCAGTACACAGTCCTGGCATTCGGTTTGTCCAAGGCACCCCGTACATTTACGAAGTGCATGGACGCGTCGCTCGTTCCTCTCAGACTGAAAGGCGTGCGCATACTGAACTATTTGGACGATTGGCTGATTCTAGCGCAATCTCGCTCAGTGCTCGTGGAGCACATGACCATGTTACTCGATCACCTCGAGAATTTGGGTCTCAGGGTCAATTGGGCGAAGAGCTCTCTGTCTCCCAGTCAGAAGACTTCCCTCCTGGGCACAGAATTGGACTCGCTGTCAATGATAGCGCGGCTATCACCACAGCGCGCAGCAGACATTCTGTGCACAGCGGGCTCGTTCCGCTGAAGCGCGTCCGTCCCGCTCAAGAAATTTCAGAAAATGCTGGGTCTCATGGCCTCAGCGTCATCAGTTCTCCAGCTGGGTCTGCTCCGCATGCGCCCACTGCAGTTCTGGTTGAAAGCGTGCGTTCCGCGTCAAGCATGGGCGTCCGGTCGGCTTCGTCTCATGGTCAATTAGAAATGTGTCACAGCCCTGAAACCGTGGAAAGTAGTCGACTGGTACCAGTCAGGTGTTAGCCTGGAGACTTCCTCGAGAATAAAAGTGGTGTCTACGGACGCGTCCACCTCGGGATGGGGGGCTCTGCTCGAGGGCAGACCGT
This sequence comes from Garra rufa, assembly GCF_049309525.1. Taxonomy (NCBI): domain Eukaryota; kingdom Metazoa; phylum Chordata; class Actinopteri; order Cypriniformes; family Cyprinidae; genus Garra; species Garra rufa. The sequence continues at coordinate 46,088,774 of NC_133363.1, read as the reverse complement.
CTTTTGGCCAGTGGTCAGAACGGGAAAAGCTCCTGCATATCAACTGCCTCGAAATGCTGGCAGTACAGAACGCGCTGACGCGCTTCTGTCCCCAAATAAAGGAAAACCATGTACTAGTCCGCTCGGACAACATGTCAGTGGTGCCCTGCATAAATCGCCAGGGAGGTCCCAGGTCCAAAAACATATACAGGCTTGCAGAACGCCTCCTGGTATGGGCTCAGCGCAACCTGCGCTCGCTGAAAGCAGCGCATGTACCGGGGCTCCTAAACATAGGGCCAGACAGACTGTCCAGGAACAACGTTCCAGCAGGCGAATGGTCTCCACACCCACAGACAGTACAACTGCTGTGGAAGAAATTCGGCAGAGCGGAAGTAGACCTGTTTGCGTCTCAGAACAACGCTCACTGTCTGGAATTTTTCTCCAAAAGCAGGGACGCGCTGGCCCACGAATGGCCCCGCCGTCATCTCTATGCTTTTTCCCCCGTCTCTCTCCTACCTCAGGTGATAGAGTGTCAGGGAAAAAGGATGTTCAATACTGCTGATAGTGCCGTTTTGGCAAAACCAGCCCTGGTTCCCAGCGCTGATGCAGCTGACGAGCACTGCCCCGTGGCCGATACCAGTGAGGAGAGACCTTCTCTCTCAGGCCAGCGGCTCGATTTGGCATCCTCACCCAGAGCTGTGGTCCCTTCATGTCTGGGCCACCAGCGAATATATGATGAACTCCCTAAAGGAGTATTAAACACGATCACGCAGGCTAGAGCCCCTTCTACGAGACGGCTCTATTCCTCAAAATGGTCTGTGTTTTCGGGTTGGTGTGCAGCCCGCGGCTCGTCACCCACTGACTGTGGTTAGACGGAGGTGCTTTCCTTTCTACAAGAGCTGCTGGACAAGGGCAGAACCCCGTCCACGCTCAAAGTCTATGTGGCGGCCATAGCAGCATTCTCGAGGACAACGCTAGGTCAGTCAATAGGAAGGAACGATTTAGTTATTCGCTTCCTGAGGGGAGCTAGAAGACTGAATCCCCCCAGACCTCCCTCAGTCCCCGTATGGGACCTTTCTGTGGTACTAGAGGCCATGAAAGGTGGACCATTCGAGCCTCTGCAGACAATTGATTTGAAATACCTGTCTCTTAAGACTGTGTTTCTGCTGGCTCTCGCTTCAGTGAAGCGCATAGGGGACTTGCACGCGCTCTCCGTGGGCACGACATGCATGGAGTTTGGACCTAATGACTCTAAAGTCATACTCAAACCCAAGTATGGTTACGTTCCAAAATCCCTCAACACACCGTTTAGGGCACAGGTCATCGCTCTGTCAGCCCTACCGGTCACTGATGAGGAAATGGATGCGAGCCTCCTATGCCCAGTCAGAGCATTACGAGCGTACGTGTCTCGCTCGTCTGCTTTTAGGCAGACAGAACAGCTTTTTGTTTCGTTTTATGGGCGTCCCAAGGGACTGGCCGTGTCGAAACAGAGCCTATCCAGATGGATAGTGGATGCTATTGCGTTGGCATATGCTTCCAAGGGCATGCAGTGCCCGCTGGGTGTCAGACCACATTCCACGAGGGGCGTGGCCTCATCGTGGGCTTGGTCGAGTGGGATTGCCTTGCAAGATATTTGTACGGCGGCGGGCTGGGCCTCTCCGTCTACATTTATAAGGTTTACAACCTGGAGGTTCCCGCCTTACAGGCCAGGCTGCTGTCAGTCTAGATAATCAGTGTTGTCTGACCTGATGCTATCAGCTCGGAATGCTGCGTCTACTGAGCACAGCTCTAGGGTCGACAGTGAAAGTAGTAGCACAAGATGTTTTTGGGCAAACTGTGTAAAGACCCATATTTCCACGTCAGTTCAGGCCGTAACCCCGCCCTGTATGTACGTTAAACTTAGCGTCTGAGTGACGCTACACTATGTGGAAGAGTGTGGCCTCCCGGACTCCCTGTGAGTTCTCTAGGTGATTATGAACTGTATGAACCCCGGGCTTTCGCCCTTGGGTCTTTGGTGTCAGATCTCAGCATGCATGGCGTTTTACACTGGGTCCCCTAGCGTAACATACTTACGCAGTACGAGAGACCTCTCGTAAGAGAACGTACTCGGTTACTAACGTAACCTCGGTTCTCTCTAGAGAGGGAACGAGTACTGCGTATCTTGCCGTGCATGCGCACGCTCTGGTTGCTTCGATGATGAAAAAACAGATAATAGCTGCCTGCTAGCGGTATGTATAGGCCTAGACCATGCCCTTTTTGGCGGGAAGCGACGCAGTGGGCGCGAAATGCCCACATTGGATCTGGCGTCGCGCCAGGCCTCGCTCTATAGGCTGCTGCAGTTGCCGCAGAGCAGCCAATAGGCGCAAGCTGTTTCGCCTATGTCTGTATGCTGCTGCAACGCGCTTTACATTATTTCAAAATTAAGAATAATTTTTGGCTTCAATATCTCGCAGAAAAGGATTTTCCCCTAGCGTAAGATACTTACGCAGTACTCGTTCCCTCTCTAGAGAGAACCGAGGTTACGTTAGTAACCGAGTACGTTATGCATTTCATCCCTAATGCACGGCCAGGCAGGCAAGCCGCTCTAGACCTTCGATCGCACACAGTAGCCAGCCCTCTCCCCCATTGTGGCAAGCTTTGGGCTATTGCATACGCATCAAAGTCCCTTTTGTCAAACTGACACGGAAGAGAAGAAATTATTGAATAAAGTTATTTTTGTTGTTTTTTTCCACACAAAAAGTATTTTTGTAGCTTCATAAAATTACGGTTAAGCAACTGATATCACATGGACTGTTTTAACAATGTCCTTATTACCTCTCTGGCCCTTGAATTCGGTAATTACAATGCTGTCTATAGAGGGTCAGAAAGCTCTTGTGATATCAGTTGCTTAACCGTAATTTTATGAAGCTACAAAAATACTTTTTGTGTGGAAAAAAACAACAAAAATAACTTTATTCAATAATTTCTTCTCTTCCGTGTCAGTTTGACACTCCTTCACAAGAGTACCATGACGTATGCGTTGATAAATCGGCGTTCTGACGTAGAACCCGGATGTGCTGTGCCTTGTTTGCATGCAGAGGAATGCACACACACTCGTAAATGCATGGCAGAGACTGACAAAAAAGAAATTGTCGAATAAAGTTGTAGCTGCCCTTTGGCATCCATAAACGGGACACAGAGTGCTTCAGACGGGTGCTTATCTTTCTTTATTTTGCTCGTTAAGAGCGCCTTTAGTTGCGTAGCACCGTGAAACTACACAAAGAAAACAGATAAAAATCAAAAGGTGAAATTAATATACACATTTGAAACAACTAATTAACAAGCAGAGCTCACGACATACAAACGAGCTCATATAACTTATATGAGATAAAGTACAAAATGTTACACATGTGAGCTTCACATACCTCACTCCGCTTTACCAAAGGGTACTAAGTTTAAATTGAGCTGAATCCAGACACCATTCAGCACAAACTCAATTTTATCTTTATGTGCTTCGGAGGAACATGAATCTTCGCACTTCTCTCTGATGATTGTAGAAAATACTTTTTGTTAATGCTTTTAAATTTGTGTTTTGGTTGTTCTGTGCTTATGAGAATACAGAATGTTCTGTGCTTAATGAAAAGACAAAGTGTACACTATGTAACAGAATCTGTTTAGTAAAATGTGTGCGTGTAGTTGCGAACTCTCTACATTTATGTCATTTCTGAGAAACCTTTGTTTACAGGCACGTAGGAGAAAAGAAGCCCTGCAAAAGTAGTAGCAATTTGAAGGTCACTTTAGACTAGACTTTTGGTCACTCTAAGAAGAAGAATGGGATGGGGCTGTATTTTCTTCTCTGTGCAGGAACGGGTTGGCGATAACAGGCCCTGATTGGAGGAGAATGGTTGAACGATATCAGGAGGAGAGGCCTGCAGAATCAAGAATATAAATGCATATTTTAGCTTTGTGAGACATTCCTGGACTGCCCAGAATGTCAGATTTGATATTGGCTGTTCTGGAATCCTGAGCTCAGCACGCTTTGACTTTACTATTAAATTGGCTTTAAACTTTGACGCGGACTCGAACTGTTTTATTTAAAGGGCGGATAAACGGACTGGGGGGAAGTAGGTATTCTTAGAATACCGGTAAATTCCAACAAATGGAGGGGGCACCCGGATTCGCCCGAGACGAGGAATCAGAAACTGAAGGACATCTCCATTTCAACTCCTCTGCGCAGAGAAATAAATAACAGGTAAGCAGTTACCTTTTTCATAAAAAACTGCAGTTTGGCTACTACTAAATTGAAGAGTTGAATAGGAAGTGAATATCAGTTTTGCGTTTTGTATAAAATTGGGTAAACTCAAAGAGTAAGAAAGTGAAATAAGGTAAAGGATATCTAGTGATCTCAAATAAAGGAATTAAATTAGGAAATGAAAGAAAACTCCTAAAACAAAAGCTTTCCCGGTGAGGTTGAGTTTTCTCAAGGATTTCCAACAGATTAGAAAGGAGATAACAGAAAGGTCCTAAAAACGTTTCCCGGCGAGGTTGACTTTTCTTTAATTTTAAGGGTCTCCAATTAATAAAAAAAAAAAGGAGGTATACAATAATAGGCTGTGTGCGAGGGCTGTGTGCAGGGTAATTGGGCAGCAGGAGACAAATTTAAGGCTGTGTGCAAGGAGGCGGTGTGTCCGGGGGTAATTGGGCAGTAGGATAGATTAAAATTTCTTAAGGACCTCCAAAATATTGGTAAATAAAGGTGAAAGAAACATCGTAAAACCCGACGGGGTCGAAGCCTAAGGTTGATTTTCTCAAGGACCTCCTAAATTTGAGATCAAGTGCATGTGGCATATGCGTTTTGTGAAGTGAAAGAAGTGTGTATGTGTATCGTTTATGTCAGTTGATGTTAAATAAAACTAATATATGAAGAAAGAGTACATATAGAAAACTATAATAGTTGAATTGAGGGGTACGATAAGAATTCAAAGAACAAAAAAAAAATATTCCAAGAAATTGGTTGTGTCAATTGTTTGGACATCGTCCAGACTGCAGACGGTGTGATCCAATTGTGAAACTCAACTGTTGATAAAGAAAGGATAAAAGTATAAAAGTTAGAATGGCGACATATAAGGAAAGTTGGCGAAAATTGTGGAAATGGTAATTAGGAAGAAACATAAATAAATATTAGTAAATACTTTACCAGTATCAGGTTTCAATGAATGAATGTTAAAGTAAGTTGAAATACATATAACAAACAATAAATAAATAAGTAAATAAATAGATAACTAAATAAAATACATATTGAGCAATTTCTGATTTATTTCATTTTGTTGCAAGGGCAACAGTTTAATATTTTTAATTAAGCCTTGTAAATTATTTTAATAAGCATTAGTTTTAATTAAAAGATAATAACATGGGAAATGTTATAACCCTTGATTAAAAAAAGAAACGGTCACAAGGGATGGCACAAACAGAGCCAAAAGAGATTGAGGGAAGGCAAAAAGATTTATTAGGGTGTTGGTCACGCATGGCTAGCATAAGTGAAGGCATGAGTGACCACCCCTCAGCACAAAGAGCTGAATTGCGGGCATTGATATGTGCTCTAAAAATGGCAATAGGCCAGAGGGTCAACATTTATTATGACTCAACATATGCAGTATCAGCAGCACTTACTGAGCTGCCAGGGTGGGCAAGATTTGGTTTAGTAGTGTCAACAGGGAAGCCGATTAAACATGCCCAAGAAGCCACTGAGCTATTGCAGGCCATACATTTTCATTGGCTATCAAAAAGTGTGCGGAGCACACAGGGGGGTGGGACTTTGTAGCGCTGGGTAACGCTGCAGCTAATGCAGCAGCTAAAGGGGCTGCTGGTTATACTGACAGTCAAATGCTTCCAACAACCAGTGACAAATTGACTTCTTTAGCTCCCGAAATTACTGTCCGATATGTAAAATTACAACAATTGACTGCGTCTCCTGAAGAACGCATATCCTGGTTAAACTTGGGAGCAGTGAGGGATGGGAAGGGAATTTGGAGGGGTCCAAATGGCAAACTGGTGCTGCCAGCTTCAACGGCGGTCTCGGTACTGTCAGAAGCTGACAGCATGTGCCACAGGGGAGAGAAAGACATGACAAAGCGTATGAATTTGACTTTGAAACAAAAATTGGCTGAAATGTCTGATACAGGGACGAATTGGCTTAATGTTATTTCAATTGGTTTGATGTCTGTACGTTGCACTATTAATAGCACAACTGGTCTAACACCTTTTGTGCTGTTAAAAGGGCGACAATTTCCTGGGCCTTGGGCCCCTTTCAGTAAGGAAGCTGACCTGTTGCCACATGGGGACTACTATGACAAAGTAAGGGCGGTTATTAACATATTCTCTCCCCAGAACCTCACCTTTTCACAGGACTGGCAGCAGGTGACTGAAGCCCCCAGGATCAGTGGGTAAGACTGAAATTGATGAAACGAAAATGGCTGCCTGCTAAATGGTCTGAGCCCATGAAGGTCACTGCAAGGACATAACATTGTGTTCGACTGGCAGGTAAGGGAAAAACTTGGTATAACACATCTTGTGTGAGCTGTGATCCTCCTTCCAGGTCGCTGCAGGCTACCAGAGTTGACCTGCGAGCAGGTCAAAGAGAGGGAGAACAGGAAGCAGAAAAGGACACAGCAGAAGAATCAGCTTAACCCTCAGAAGCCAACACAGGGACACAAAATTACTGTTCTAGAGAGGGTGGGAGATTTGCTAAAAATTAGCGAAGACATTCCAATTGCACATTGCATTAGCGCTGACTATGCACTAGGGGCAGGTGTAGCAAAGCAAATAAGAGACAAATATGGGGTAGAGCAGTTACAGAAACATATTAGCACCCCGGGTCAGTGCATTCTAACAACACATGAAAAAAAAAAAAAAAAAAAAAAAAAGATATTTCATTTAGTTACTAAAAAACAAAGTACAGGTAATGGCTATACCAAAACTAGGCTACGGGTTAGACTGGTTGGACTACACAAAAGTCAAGGAAATAATTGAAAGTGTATTCGCAGACGGGGACATACAAATAATTGCACTGAGCAGAGATGGGTTTTAGGAGACCACTAATAGTGGGAGAGGGTGGACCAGGGATGTACCCTTTAATGCAGATGGGACAACAACAAGAATATAAACCTTGGGGGCACTCAGATATGAACGCAGTTTTGCTGAAGTTTCCAGAACTACCTAGGGGAGGACAGAAACGGATAAACAAGGACGCATTGTTAACTCACGGGGTAACTTTAGCAGTGGGCGACATGAGGGTGTTACTAGGCAATAATGACTAGAACTAAGATGGAGCAGATAGAGAGAGAAGCCTTGATGGATGATGCAGATAATGAAGAACCATTAAATGGATACTTAAATAGACTGAGTAAAGCCCTAGGTCAGATGTTCCCCACTCCAGCAGTGACCTATCAAAGCATAAAGTTCAAACTAAAGGCTGGCGAATCAGCAGCTGCCTATTTGCATAGATGTGAGGGGGAGTGGGAGGAGAAAACTGGAGAAAACCCTGATTCTAATAAACTATGTCAAGAATTTTACAGACAGGCTGTAGTAAAAGGGGTCCCACAAGCTGCTGTTTCTAGCATAGAAAACAGTCCTGAAATGGCAGGGGGAGACAGCGACGCATGGGTGAGACATTTTGTACATCATGTTGATAGAGCTGTAGAGAAAGCAGGAAACAAAGAGACAGAAATAGACGAACTGAAAACTCAATTGTTAAAGATGCAGATAGAAGCAGAAAAAGACAAATATAAGAGAAAGGGAAGGAAGTGCAGCAAATGTCAGTGCAGGAGCAATCCAGCCAGAGTGCTCCCCACCACAGTTTCTACAGCCTGCCACACCACAGCCCTATTGGCAGAGTGTCAGTCAACAATATGATCCCTATGATCCATACACAGATTGGCCTCCCACCAACAGGGGCAGGGGATTAAAAAGGGGTATGAATATGAAAAATGATAAGGGAAGGGGTCTGTCTGCTCCACCATCGAGGGGTTGTTTCATTTGTGGAGACTTGAGTCACTGGAAGGGCGAATGCCCACGGAAGGGACAACCTCCTGCAGGGGGACGGGCTCCCTTCGGAGGAGGGGCTCTAAGGAGAGGGGGAGCTGTCCCAAATGCACTCTCATTGCCTGCCAACCAACAGGTGCCCGGTCGATGCCCAGTCTGGGACCAGGCAGGTGATGCAGAGTTTTACTGACGAGGTCAACAGAGAACCAGCAGGGGGGCAAAGGCTGAACCCTACCAACAGGTGCTGGTCAATAATAAGCCTATAACAGCCCTAGTGGACACTGGGGCTACTTTTTCCACTGTTACAGGGGGCACGGTGGAAGAAGGAGCACTTTCATCTGACACAGTGAGAGTGCGAGGGTTCTCTGGGGAGTCAGAAAGGTGGCCACTAACTAAGCCTATTGTTGTATTCCACAGGTGCACCATCACCCTTGTTGGGGAGAGACATTTAGTGAAATTGGGGGTAAGCATTTTTTGCTGTCCAGATGGCATATACATAAGATTTCTAGATGGCACAATTCATAATTGCTCCACTGGAGGGGGGCTGGTACAAGGGGACACAGGACAATGGGTTATAGAAAAGGTGGTGGAAAAAGGGGCAGATATTTATTGGCTATTGCTAACTGCACCAGACATGCCAGACGTTACTAAAATTGTACAAGAATGGACTTCATGGATGTCCTCAAAATTTTCACTGTCAGCCCCGGTTGATCCGTTGCATTGCACTGTATAATATGACAGGGAGGGAGATGAAATATATATGGAAGAATTTCAGAAAGAGGCAGGGATGAAAAATACTAGGAGTGTCTTAAAATGGACTTTTGAGGCAGAACAGGAATCTATAACACTAAAAACTGATTTGGCCAAACCTGCTGAACTGCAGACCCTAGATTATTCTGTAACATTCCATTTGGATGTCAGTGAGCAAGGGGCTAGTGTGAGTGGGGTACTGTTCAAAAAAAAAAAAAAAAACAACACCAACAGTGCAGGGTTCTGTTGTATCTGAGCGCCCCTTTGGACCCAATTGAAAGAAAACAACCCCCTTGTGCGAGATTTGATGGGCCAGACAGGGTTGAAACATTTATAACATTAAGAGCAGATGCGTCAGGAAAGGACCCATTAGGACTTATACGAAAACTGGTAGAGAGCGAAAACACCACAACTGCAGTCCCGATGGTCAGGGATCTCACAAAACTAGGTAAAGTGATTAGGAGTACTGATTACAGAAATATCACCCCTCATGATATAGTTACAATGGAAACAGGGTATAAAGAGACAAATTTATGGATTGATTGGTTACATGGGAGTGCAGCTGAATTGAAACTGAGTGGCTGTCTGGCCTGTGCTGCGGCCAGACCTGAACTTAATACAGAACCAGCTCCTCTGCATCCTGAAGACAAATGGGGTTATGAGTGTATATTGAGCATGACAAAAATGGCAGAACCAAAGAACGGTTTTGAACTAAGCAAAATTTATCCTGTTACCACTAATACTACTTCTGTAGGGGCTGCACATAGGGTAAGGGAGGGAAATTATACCTGTTTCAATTTCACTTCCTCTAAAAACAATAAGCTGATAGTAGGGAACGTCAGAGTGTCATGGTGCAAGGTAATCCACCAGAGGGGGCAGGAAATGGTGGGGTCATGGGCTAGAGCAGGTCTGTATTGTGCATGTGGTACAGGTGTGATGATAGTTAGGCCAACAGAAATAACAGAAGGATTGTGCCCTATGGTGAGGATGGCTGTGCCTTTAACTTTGAATGGAAACAGGTGGAAGCAGGTTGAGAGCAATCTGGTTAGGAGAAAAGAGAACCTCCCCCGTACAAGATGCATTTGCTGACAGATGAGGGTGCATATGATGGTGAGGATGAAGAAGTGTGATCTCTTTCAGAGATCAAGAGAGGGAATTGTAGAAAATACTTTTTGTTAATGCTTTTAAATTTGTGTTTTGGTTGTTCTGTGCTTATGAGAATACAGAATGTTCTGTGCTTAATGAAAAGACAAAGTGTACACTATGTAACAGAATCTGTTTAGTAAAATGTGTGCGTGTAGTTGCGAACTCTCTACATTTATGTCATTTCTGAGAAACCTTTGTTTACAGGCACGTAGGAGAAAAGAAGCCCTGCAAAAGTAGTAGCAATTTGAAGGTCACTTTAGACTAGACTTTTGGTCACTCTAAGAAGAAGAATGGGATGGGGCTGTATTTTCTTCTCTGTGCAGGAACGGGTTGGCGATAACAGGCCCTGATTGGAGGAGAATGGTTGAACGATATCAGGAGGAGAGGCCTGCAGAATCAAGAATATAAATGCATATTTTAGCTTTGTGAGACATTCCTGGACTGCCCAGAATGTCAGATTTGATATTGGCTGTTCTGGAATCCTGAGCTCAGCACGCTTTGACTTTACTATTAAATTGGCTTTAAACTTTGACGCGGACTCGAACTGTTTTATTTAAAGGGCGGATAAACGGACTGGGGGGAAGTAGGTATTCTTAGAATACCGGTAAATTCCAACATGATCTGACTAGTTTCCATTACCCCACCCCTCATAGCGTCATGGACGCGACTTGCGCGAAAAAAACGCGCTATTCGCGCGTAGTTGAACGCTTGAACATTTGAGTTTACTCGCGCCATTCGCGCGGTATAATTCGCGTCATTCGCGCGTGACGTTAGGTGCGTTCGACTTCATGCGGCGCCGAAAGAAATCGGCTGCCGCCTTACAAAACAATGCATTCTGGTAAGATCATTTGTCCGACTTTGATCGGCGCTGCAGCCGCCTTTCGATCACGTGTGCCATCAAAGTAACGTGAGAGCAAAACGAGAGCAGTCGCAGAGGTCAGGCGCTGCAGTTGCTTAAAACCGACTGCGAAAGCCTTGATGACGACACACTTTATTCTCATTGGTCAGATTATGTGATGACAAGCACGACGTGTGCTGCGTGTTTTTCTTAAAAAAGTTCACGTGTGTAATCAATCTTTATATCGAATATCTGATATTCAAACAAAACATTATTGATAAAAATGAAGACTAGGCGATATGGTAAATATATATTCTTATTGTATAAGAGTTAAAAAAAAAAAAAAAAACTGGTCAACCAGAGGCCGTTTTTTAATGGATGTTGTGAGAGGCTTCACTACACTGAATAAACTGCTTATAAAAATTGAAAAATGTCCTATAGCTAAATACAAAACCAAGATACAAATAATAAGCGTCATATTTCATTACATTAAAGTAACTCACATACTTGATATGATCAACAAAAAAGCAAAACGATTGTAGCATATAGAATAAATGATAGGGTAACTTTTTTCTTTTATTTATTTATCTTATGTAGTTTCATTTCTTCTTTTTCTTTATTCCTTTTTTTTTTGTGTATGTTTGGAATACAGTTTCATCCTCTATAAGTGTCCGACTTGACGGCCGTCTCTTTACTCCTCCCCCGACTGCAAGCGGCTGCTCTCGACAGCCGGCGGCAGGCTAGTGTAGTGCATCTCGAACGCACCTATTTTCTTCACAACAGACGCGAATTCGCGTCATGGGAGGGGCTTCTGCCACTCATCAGCGAGAAAGGAGTTGTAAAATAGGTGAATGAGCTCAATTTGCCAGCTTTAGCTTGCTTGTAGTCTCAATATGTATGTATATGTAGGTCAAATTGAGTAAAGAGCGTTTTTTAAACTAACCAGATTGTCCGACCTCTTCACTCACTTTCTTCCTAGCAAGATCCTTTTTATTCCCGTTTCTACAAAAGTCCAAAGATGTATCGTACAGCTCCGAGTAACCCCTCAACCACAGACAGCAACGGTGATTTTGTCCTCCATTGTTGTTTCGGATTTCTGCCTCCATCACTACTAGAGCAAGCTCCTGATTGGTTAACGCGGCGCGGATTTTCGCCAAAGTTCAGATTTTTGAACTCGCGCGTTTCGCGTGATTCGCGCGAATGGCGCGGCAATCGCTTGAAACGCTCAATGCGCGCCGCTTCATTCGCGCTCTTCGCGCGTTTCGCGCCGCAGGATGGCTATTCGCGTCTTTGCATTGACTAACGGTGCGTTCACACTACAGCGTCAAATCCACGCTCAGTGCCGCTAGCAACGCTACAACGCCACTGCTTTGGGGAGTGTCTAATTTAGGGCTGAGCACACCTCTGAAAAACAATGTTCACACCCTATTTACGTTCCATTGTCTTCTTTTAACGGCGGTTCGAAAACTAAACTGTAGCATATAATGAAAACATGCAAAGTACATTTACTTTTGCTTGACTTTTTCAATAATATGTGATTTCAACTCAGTAATCCACCAGTTTCAGAAACACGCGTCATAATCTTGCCTTGCCTACTCTTCACAGCGATTGGTTGTCGCCGGCGTTTTGCGCTCGAAATTTGCATAAAGTTGAGGAATGCCCAACCTTTTGACGCTCTCAGCCGCTCTCAACGCTTTCTCCGCAACGCTTCCAATCCCAAAATGCACCACGCGACCGTTTACGCTCAACTTCCATATGAATGAACTGAAAACGCTCGCTTCGCCCCGCTCGCTACGTGCCAGTTGCGTTCACACTACAGCGTCAAATCCGCGCTCAGTGCCGCTGGCAACGCTACAACGCCACTGCTTTGGGGAGTGTCAAATTTAGAGCAGAGCACGCCTATGGAAAAACAATGTTTACACCCTGTTTGCGTTTCATCGTGTTCTTTTAACGGCGGTTCGCAAATGAAACACTGGCATGTAAATGAAAGCATGCAAAGCGCATTTACTTCTGCATGCCTTTTTCGATATGTGATTTCAACTCAGTAATTAACCAGTTTCGGTAACACGCGTCATAGTTGCCTTGCCTACTTCTCACAGCGATTGGTTGTCGCCCAGCGTTTTGCGCTCAAGATTTGCATAAAGTTGAGGAATGCCCAACCTTTTGACGCTCTCAGCTGCTCTCAACGCGTTCTCCGCGCCGCTTCCAATCCCAAAATGCACCACGCGACCGTTCACGCACAACTTCCACATGAATGAATTGAAAACGCCCGCTTCGCCCCGCTCGCTACGTGCCAGTGTGAACGCACCGTTAACATGTAAATCACTCGCGCTTGCCGCTTCATTCGCGTCCGGTGTGAACGCACCTAGAATGAATTTAAAGAGACACAACCACTTTGCGGTCATTTACAAAAGTTGTTATTTTGGTTTTCTTTGCGCACAAAAAGAACTCGTATCATCATAAAATTAAAGGAGAACTCCGGTGTGATTTTGACCTAAAGTGTATTGAATCATGATACCGAGTGTAAACGTACCTTGCATATCTCATCTCGTCTTGTCCACTGCTGTCCGAAATCTGGGGTCAGTTATCCGATGCTCACAACAGGTTGTCAATGAAAGTCAATCGGGCATCGAAGGAGCCATGTAAATAAATCACTGTTTTACGCCATTTACGAGGCACAAAGTAGCTCCAGACTTCATTGGTAGACTTCCAAGGGCCCTGACATTTAAAACGAGACATTGAGAATAGTGATGCGCGGGTCGTCTCATAACCCACGGGCCCCGCGGGTAACCCGCGGGTCGGGTTGGGGCGGGTAAAGAAACTGTCACTTTATTTGCGGGGCGGGTTGGGGCGGGTCATTAAAAACAAAATAAAATTTAAAAAAATCAATGTATGTTGCGTGCAATCCCCTATAGCCTATATTACATATTTGGGCATATCTATTTTCATATTTTATTAAGTTCTTTAATAAGGTTATCAACACGTCACGTCACGAAAGCGCCAAGCAGCTCCCGCTGCCAGCCACAAGCGCATCAAGCGAACTCACATTCAGCTCTGCTGGCCTGGTGCTATGCGTATTTAAATCTCCTCTGATGCGCATTATCCTGCATTAGCCAAAATCATGACAGTCAACCACATCCAGTCATATGTGAATGAATGTAAATATTCGCTAAAAACACACAATAAAGACAGCAATGATGTAGTCAGGACTGTGGCGCCGGCTTGCTTTGAAATGTATTGCGCCCGCTGCGTCCTGCACCCTAGTCATTTTAAACAGTAGGCTACATAATAACGAACACAATATCTTACAAATAAAAAGAAGCAGATTTTCATGATCAGAACTTCCTTAAACCAGTGAACCTTTAAACCTTTCAGTCCAAGGATCCAGTAAACGAATGCGTTCAAATAGAAAGTTCAAACCGATATTCATAAATGAAGCATAGGCTATATACCCACATTTCTTCCGGCACCACTAACGTTACACCACTGATTATCTTGTTATTAATATGATTTGATTTATGGTTCATATTCATAATCGTACAGTATTGTTGCCAGTTTAAAGGGCGAAAAGCACTTTCGGTTTTCATTTGCATTACAATGCATAGTATGTCTATTTAATTGTCGCGGGTGCGGGGCGGGGCGGGTTGTAAAAATAGACACAGTACTGCGGGGCGGGCTGGGGCGGGCCAAATAATTTCATAATTGCGGGACCCGCGGGTTGAAAAAAACCCCGACCCGCGCATCACTAATTGAGAACTCAGAAAAAGCACCGGTAGTTTATTTACAAGTAGATTTATACAGACAGTAACTGCAAGAAGTTTAGCGGCCGCCGCCATCTTAAATGTAGTCACGATAAGTCGAGTGTCGAGCACCATGGAATTCATCAGGTTATCAACGTATCAGGTTGTAGTTTCCTTCGTGCTCGACACTCGACTTATCGTGACTACATTTAAGATGGCGGCGGCCGCTAAACTTCTTGCAGTTACTGTCTGTATAAATCTACTTGTAAATAAACTACCGGTGCTTTTTCTGAGTTCTCAATGTCTCGTTTTAAACGTCAGGGCCCTTGGAAGTCTACCAATGAAGTCTGGAGCTACTTTGTGCCTCGTAAATGGCGTAAAACAGTGATTTATTTACATGGCTCCTTCGATGCCCGATTGACTTTCATTGACAACCTGTTGTGAGCATCGGATAACTGACCCCAGATTTCGGACAGCAGTGGACAAGACGAGATGAGATATGCAAGGTACGTTTACACTCGGTATCATGATTCAATACACTTTAGGTCAAAATCACACCGGAGTTCTCCTTTAAGGTTGAACCACTGATGTCACATGGACTATTTTAACAATGTCCTTGCTTTCTGGCCCTTAAAGGTATTTACATGGTGTCTATGCATGGTCATACAGCTCTCCGATTTCATCAAAAATATCTTAAACGGTGTTCTGAAGATGAATAAATGTCCTATGGGTTTGGAAGGACATGAGGGTGAGTAATTAATGACAGAATTAAAATTGAGTGAACTAACATGACATTTACTTACTGAAGTGCAAATACTTTTAATATAACTTTACCACAAGTTAATTCTGTCCCTAATTGTAAAGTATTCATATTGTGATCAGTTGGCACTGTTTTACATGTATCATCCAAGTTTTCAATAAAATGTACTTATCTTTGAAACTACACACAACAGAAAAATGAATCACAGTTTAAGTATTTGCATCAGTTTGGATTGATTTATATAATCATATTTCAAATATATTTATACAAATTCCTTAGCCATCACAAATTTAACTAGTTAAAGTATTATCATTGTTTTAATATGGCTGGCTGTAGAACAAGGAAGATTCAACTAGTTAATAAATTGCAATTGGGTTTGATAAATACATAAACCTGATTGTGTATTTAAAACACATTGTTTATTAGTACCATAACAAATCTTACTGACATATGCATTGCAAGTTTGTCAAAACTGCTTCATTCATATAGATGAACACTTGTATACCAATTAAAATGTTCATATTAAAGGCATAGCTGATTTACTTATTCTCAGGGCAACTGCAGTTTTCAACACAGCATTTCACTTCACAATACATTATGCATTACATATTGTGATGTTCGCACCAATGAGCATGTGACGTAATTCTCATAATGTAGACATGACTTGTTCAGCTGTTACTGAACATTTATGTCTACCATCTAACCCTACATCTGATCAAACACAATTTGAATGATGAAAGACAGTGACTAAAATGTTGATAAAGCAACAAAAATAGCAAAAGGAATTTGACATTGAACTTCAAAAGAGATAAAAAAAAAAAAAAAACACAAGTTCAACCAGGGCCAGAACCATGAACATATGCTTGGATTTCTCACACATTTGTATTCCAAGATGAAACTGTAAATTAAACAATGAACCAGTAAGAGTCAGCTTAGCATGTTAAAAATGGGAAATACCTTTATTTCAGACCATTAAAATAAATACTATACAGAGTCCAATGTAGAAAAGATTTAATACATGGCTTCTGTCTCAAAAAGGTTAATAATTATCACATTTGTAATAAATTTGTTTAAAAAAATAGCACTGACCAATGTAAACCCCACATCCAAACCCACCCAACAAAAGACAGGCATTTTTTGAACAATACGAAGACATAATGATCTCTATATACTCTACTACTGCAGTTTGGTCCTTTACATATTTAGACCCATCCAACACAATTTGGTGAGGTAGGTTGTAGGAGCAACACTCCCCAATAGGACTTTGATGCAGAGAAAATCTGAGGCAATACAATGGCGGGTTGTTAACCAGCCATACCAAATTCAATTCTAATGCCTTCAGCCACCCATTCCGCCAGAGTAAAGCCTATTTACAAAAATCAAAAAGCTACAGCCACGCACACAGGACAACACAAGAGATGTAACAGAAGAACTGGACCAGGAGAAAATGACTTGACCACATTTTGGAAAATTTACAATCTGGTTTCTCACAATCCAGCTTCCTTTTGGACTGAAGCATCTTATCTTCAAGATGATCTTATAGTACTCGGATGCTTTTGTAAAAGGAAGATGGCAGTGATAAAGGTTTGGAACAAAAGTCCAAGTCCCCCATATAAAACGCATGAATAATTCTGTTTGTTTGTTTTACATCCTTTGCCCTGTGTTACAAAAAAAAAAAAAAAAAAAAAAAAAAAATATTCCAATGTAAACGGTCACATCTCAAAAATGGTAAAACCAACACCATCAAGAAAAGCAGGGCATGTCTTCAATCCATTATGCCAGTCAGTGCATTAACATTTACACCACGCATGCAAATAAGCCCTGCAGCGCCTCCTCTTGATCAGTAGATGGCACCACTCAAAAAGGACAAGATTAAATGAGCTTTAGGAATAGATAATTCATTCTGAATAATTGATTGATGTGGCCGATGTATTGGATTTATGAAAAAGCACACCCTCAGAATTAACAGTACTTGATTTGTGAGGGCGTTGCATGAAAAGGGATGTGGGTTGGAATGAGACTAAAGAGGGAAGGGAAGAAAGGATAAAGGGAGAAAGAGAGAGAAAAAAAAAAAAAAAAAAAAAAAAAGTGTAGGGAAAAAAAAAAAAGTGGGGTCTTAGATCAGATCAGCAACGTTCATAGGCATCTCCTCCACAGTTGTATTGTAGAAGGTCTCAATGTCTCGGAGTGTGCGCTTGTCATCTTCAGTGATCATGTTGATAGCGACGCCCTTTCTGCCAAAACGGCCACCACGTCCAATTCTATACATATAAAGCAGCATTATTAAACAACAGCCAGAATTCACAAATTAGACAATGAGCGCAAAAAGAGTTTTGCAGACTTACCGGTGGATATAGTTCTCCCTGTTGGTTGGAAGGTCATAGTTGATAACCAGGGAAACCTGCTGCACATCAATGCCTCTTGCCTGAAAGTATTTAAAAAAAGCAATACTTTAGTTCACTTACAGATTCAAGAACAAAAGCAGTTAACTAGCAACCCATTTTGCAAGTGCTTGAAACAAGTGTGAATGTCAACTGCTTTATAGTAGTGTTAAGGGACATTGAAACCCATGCACTGTGGAGAGCTGTTAGAATAGTCTCCCAAAGATCTTCACACCCATCACAGCACATAGAGCTAGTGGATGAGGGTATCTTTGGTGTGATGTCTCAGAACTGTGGGTGAAGATGAAAGGTTGCTTACCAGCAGGTCAGTAGTGATGAGGACTCTGCTGGAGCCAGAGCGGAACTCTTTCATGATGACATCCCTCTCCTTCTGCTCCATGTCACCGTGCTATGAAAACAGAGTGCAAAAAGTTCATAAAACATCTAAAAAGGCATGTTAACAAAACATCAGACCGTGTTAGTGTGACTCACCAGTGCAGAAACAGTGAAGTCCCTTGCATGCATTTTCTCAGTCAGCCAGTCCACCTTTCGACGCGTGTTAATGAAAATAACAGCCTGAGTGATGGTCAGGGTTTCATAAAGATCACACAATGTGTCCAACTTCCATTCCTGAAAGATATTGAGAGAAACAGCTTAGCAAAAAAAGGGAGAAATCTTCAACACTGCCACTAGGTGGCGCCGTTTCAGACTAAAGTCAAGATCATGTTCCCAGGGTCCTACAGGCTCAAATGCACAGCTAAGCAAAACGCTTATCAGACACAGAGCACTGCAGGAAGTCTGGGATCAGTTGACACGCATGGGGATCATCATAAAACAGCAAAACTGGCTAACAACAAATTGGACAGCTTGAGAAATATTTCTTTCGCAACATTACATTTTCCACAGACCTCTTTCTCAACATTGATGTAGAACTGCCGGATACCCTCAAGGGTCAGCTCTTCCTTCTTAACTAGGATACGAATAGGATCTCTCATGAATTTTGTGGTCACCTCCAGCACCTCCTGAGGCATGGTGGCAGACAAAAGAATCACCTGGGAAAACGTAAAAACGTGAAAGTTATAGCTTACAAAATGAGTCAATACTAACCACAACCTGAAGATGCTTATGACATGAAAAGGTAAATGTACAGTCATTGCAATCATCTTAGCTGATTGCAGTGGATTACCACTATGTCAGCTTTCAGCATTTTAAGTTAAAAATACAGCATTTAGGATATAAAATGTCAGCTGCTTAATAGTTATGCAGAGGGACCCATGAGCCCAATCATTGTGGAGAGCAGTTACATTTCTCTACCAAAGTAAATGATACCCATCACAGCACAGAAAGCTGGCAGGTAGAGGTCTTTGGTGTGAGCAACAAGAAATCAAACCTAAAAGAAATCATTAGTTTACCTGAGTATCTGTGGCCAACTTCTGAAAGATCTCATAGATTTGGTCCTTGAAACCACGGCTTAACATTTCATCTGCCTCATCCAGTGCGAACTGCTTGATATATTTAGGAGCTGGAGGGGGAAAAAAAGGGAAAGTGAGAAAATTCCAAGTACAAGTCTCAAATAAGAGCACACACTGAAATATGTGATCTGCACTTACAAAGATATCTACGGTTCAGCATGTCAAACACACGGCCAGGGGTTCCAACCACTATGTGGGGCACATCAGCCTGAAGCTTCTGAACATCATTACGGACATTGGTGCCACCAATGCAGGCATGGCAGGTTGCCCCCATGTAGTCTCCAAGAGCCAGCACCACCTTCTGAATCTGAGGAAGACAAAGACATTTTAGCATCAACTAAAAACTGGATCTGAAAAACCTCCTGCGCTCACGAGTCATTGCAAAATGACTGGCTAGTCATCTTAAAAGATTTGACATATCTGTGCCCATACCATGAAACAGTCTGTTCTCATTGTGTTGAGCTGACTGGGATGAGTATATGGACTTTATTTGCTCTGCCCCTAACAGATATAGGACTTTGTGTCATTGACAGACACAGCCTTGCCCATTGATAGGGGACATGCTTATAAAACTGAAGTGTTTGCCACACTTTATCTTCCATGTCTCCAAATCCTTCAAGAAAAAGGCAGTCCAGAGTGCCACAACAAACCTGAATGAGAAAATGGTTCTCACCTGTTGGGCAAGCTCTCTGGTAGGAGCCAGCACCATAGCTTGTGTAGCCTTCAGCTCCACATCAATCTGCTGCAAGATGGAGATAGCAAAGGTGGCGGTCTTTCCTGTTCCAGACTGAGCCTGTGCAATGACATCATAACCTACGAACCAAAAAAGAAGCAGAATATTAACAAATGTCCATTGAATGACACCAAGTTTCACTCATGTTAAAGTACCATGGCAGCTTGTGCCCATACCATGAAACAGTCTATGCCTCACTGTATTGAGTTGACTGTGATGAATGTGGGCCTTATTTCATTTGCCCTTACTAGATATAGGCCAGAGTGTCACTGACAGACACTGCCTTGCCCAGTTGATAAGGGCGAGAACAAACTGATCTTAAGACTCCATAATTAGGTGACTAAAAGACAGACATACCCTTGATACAAGGGAGAATTGCCCTTTGCTGAATGGCAGAAGGTTTCTCAAAACCATAAGCATAGATTCCTCTGAGAAGAGCCTCTCGCAGGTTCATATCATCAAAACTATCAACAATCTCCTTCCAGTTGCTCTGTAAAGAGAGAAAATGATTATAGAGAGAAACTCTGACATTCAATATAGTTTAAGCACTTAATACTAGACAAGCATCTGTGGCTATATTTTGAAACAGTCTTTTCTCACTGTGTAGAGTTGACTGTGATGAATATGGTCTTTATTTACTCTGCCCCTAACAGGTAAAGAACTTTGTGCCACAACAGACACAGCCTTGCCAAATAATAGGGGGAGGCTTATAAATCTAAAGTATTAACCACACTTTATGAAAAAAAGATTTGAAAGATTTTTTTTTTTGAAAAAGTGTGCTTGAAAAGTTTGCTATACTTTCCTCTGTAAACAGAAAAGTGCTATAACAAACCTGAATCAGTAAGAGTTCTCATCTTCTATTAATATAATACTATGCTATCAATTAATACTATAGATCAAATGGCTTTAAAGAGACACCAACCTCAATGACACCATCTGGCTCCATCCCCTCAGGGCCATTGTCTCTGGGTCTAAAAATAAAAGGTTGTAATTAGTATAGCTTTCATATAAAACTCATTTCGCATTCAGTATAGCATAGATTGAGTGGATTCCAAACAAGTCCCATTTAGTGTAGAGAATTGGCTACACGGAAACATTTCATACATGTATTCGTCTATTGTTAAACGTCCAAAAGACTTACTTAAAATGAGAAACTTCACGCAAAAACTAAAACACACGACTTTGCTCTATAGAACACCAAAGCTGAATGGCGCCTCAGTCACCGTTCACTTTCATTGGATCATTTTCCATAAAATGAAAGTGAACGGTGACTGAGGCCATCATTCTGCCTAACGCCTTTTTCTTGTGTAAAAAAAAGAAAAGCCACAACGATTTGGATTAAGATTTTCATTTTTATAATTTATATTATACTTCTAAAACAGCGTTAGTTTTAATCTTTAAAGTCACTGACTTCGTAACGTCGTAAAATGACCAAGAGGCGGCCATTTTTGGTCTGCGCCATTAACAACGTGGCTCCGCAAAAAATCACATAACCGCGTCGGTAACAATAATCGATCGTTAAAATGTAGAATCTTATAAAATGCGATACAAATGAGCTTGTGCGTCAACTCAGTATTATATCAATACATTACATTTATTTTTAGACGTACTGGTATACTAGTAATCTTTTCACCGACGACACGGTTTCTTTTTTTCTTTAAAATAAAATAGTTTGTGTATAATTAATAATCATTTTTAAATTATAAAAGAGGCCTATTTGAGGATAGGCCTGGGGCCTACACTGCCAGATCACTCTATTGTCTCGCCCAGGAAAGGCCATGTGCCCTACATATTTTTTCATTTTTAGGCCTACATTTAACGTTAAACAGATTTAGTATAACATGGCACCCGATAAGGAGTTCTCACGTAAATTACACTACAATAAATCTTACAAGTATATGTAATCGGTTTAAATGGGGGAAAAGGGAGCGACCATGTGCCGCATGGACGCGCCGGTCACACGAGGAACTGAACTAGCGCGTGAGACACGTTGCGTCACAAGAACCGGCATTCTAACGGAACGTCGACTA
Organism: Garra rufa; assembly: GCF_049309525.1. Taxonomy (NCBI): domain Eukaryota; kingdom Metazoa; phylum Chordata; class Actinopteri; order Cypriniformes; family Cyprinidae; genus Garra; species Garra rufa. The sequence goes on along the minus strand of NC_133363.1, from coordinate 46,066,926 downwards.
GACGCTACAAAAACCGTTTTAAAAGACTTTCCAACTAACATTACGAATATAACGTCAAAATAAAATATCTGGTACTTATACTACATGGTGAAAAAACACTTTTCTGAAACGTTTTAACGAGGCGGGAACAGCGACAGGGCGAACGTGCCAAACCGGCTGATAATGCTAGCTTTTAAGTCGCTAATGGAAGACAAATATACTACATTCGCAAACAAATCATGTAATATCAATGATACTAAGTGAACATTTCAAGTAAACAGTCACAATTTACACAAATAGAATACAATTCTTCGAACACGTTCTCTTACCTATCTTCATGTTCAGACGACATTATTACAAAGGACTGTAGTCTGGCGGAAACGCGCAAATACTTAAACTGTGACGACTACCAACCCTCGTTGATTGGACATCGCCCCGTTCAGTCAGCTCTTACACCCGCCCAGCGTGATCTCCCATTGGTCCAGAAACGACTGATAACGCCCTATTATAAGCGCCTGTTAAAATACGTCAGGAGACGTCAGGAAAAATCCTAGCTGGAAATTGAACCTCAATTTTTGAGGTTCTTTAGGAAATTAAGGTATTTTCTTCAAGCAATTTGACGTCCCTTTAGAATATATATTTTATAAATGTTTTATGTTTTAATTACTAAAATAAATAAATTCTTAAAAAAAAAAAATTACAAAGTTAAAGCCAATGTTTCAGCCCTGGAATTTGAGGTGATAATGCATAATAATTTAAAAAATGTGGAAACAGATTCAGTATTGATCAAAATTAATTAAAACTTGCAAAACCAACAATAAATAAATACGTGAAATCACACAAATATCCTTTATGTACTTAATCCTATGTTATTAACCAATGTCTTTGCTGCGGACCTTTGATGAAATAGTTCAACCATATTACTAATAAGCAACTTTAGATAAACTAACATTTGTGCTTTATTGGGTTTTTTTTATTGCTGAAGATTGTTAAACCTTCTTCTCTTGCTGTGCAGACGTAAATGTACCTTTTCTTCAGCCTGAGGCTTATTTATTTAACGTTTTGGTATGAAAGGGCTTTTACATTTGCTAAAAACAGAATGTTTTATATTAAAAACAAACAAGCAAGCCCTGCCCAAATTTAAAAACTAACATGAAAGTAATGTAACGCATTACGTTCCATAAAAATTAACTAACATAATTAGTTATTTTAGGGAGTAACACAATAATGCAATTTGTAATGTAATTGTATTACTTTTAAAAGTAACTTCCCCCAACACTGTATGTATATATAAATAGTTTATGAAAGTTGTCCTAAGACAAGAATGGGTATTTGAATTATGAACAGTATTTGAATTAAGAAAGTAAATAAAAAACAATTATGTTACCATGTCAAATACTAATTTGTTCATTTCCAGAAAACAGTCAAGATGTAACCCTTCCCTTATTACCCAAGAGCTGTTTTCCTGTACAAAAATGTTGTGAGTAAGTCATTTATGATTCACAGCTAGTGTTACTAAGTAGGTCATTTACTAGTCCTTATAAATATGCTCTGATATGCAAATTTTCAGTATGAATAAGGGTGAACACAGCATTACCTGAGAATTCCTCACGTGCATTCAGTAAACCTTCATAATAAATCCCGTCATTTCAAAACATCATATCATCATTAATTGCAACGTGACTCACAGAATAATAATTTCAGTGTTCTGATGAATACACAGATCACACTTTTCATAAGATGATTTATTAAAAACAAAACTGCAGACATGATTTGTCACTTGCATTAGAGCACAGTTACTCTCATGCCAATATTTCGGATCAGGAGTTTTGGAACATCTTTATGCACAGAACAAAAGCAAAATCCGAAACCGAGTGGTTCATTAGGCAGTATGTCACAAGGGCAAGACAGGCCGTCAACCGTTAATCATCTCAGATCTCTCAGTCAAGATGTTAGGCTCCGGGACGAAACCAAACGAAAAGGTTATACAAAATAAAAATAAAAGTGAGCGAGGATGAAATATCCTCAGTGTGAAGTCTCTCAGGCTTTTTGGACAAATGTATCTTTTTCTCCACTGGCTGTGCAGTCTTTACACAAATATCACAGTGAGAGCTTGCAATGACACAGTTCTTTGTACATAAGTCTCCTCAGCTTGGGCATGTCCTGTTGACTGAAACTGAAGGGCTGACCCAATGCAAGACACTTGCAATACTAAAGAAGAGGTGGAGGACATAAAAATAGAAATAGAAATTAATAGATGTTAATCTTTTGGGTGTAACTGAGGAAAATATATCTCAAACAACATATGCTCTGACACATTTCTTGTGGTTTTTAATAAAGCTTAACGGATTAACTTTAGTTAAACAGCCATAAATATACAATACTGTGTCAGTTAATCTGAATCTCATCGACAACCACTCATAAAAACTTCCGAAAGAATTTGGTATATATACACACCTGCAGGACAAACGCACCACAGTCACTGTCATTATTCTGTCTGCCAACATTCTGTAACATAAATAGAAGAGGCTCTAATAATTGTCATTTAAACAACTTAACAGCATTAGACACATTACAAAAAAAGCAAAAATAGCACATTATGGTAAGAGTCACTGCAATGACTGGACTCACCATTTTAAAAAAGCCTTTCCACCCTGTGAGAAAGTCTCTCTTTTCTTTTATCATGGCTTCTGCCTGCAGGTACTTAAAAATATGCTGTGGAGAGGAAAAAAAAGTGTCATTTAACTAAATTACAAACATAAAAACTAAAGTTAAGAACTTATTATTTATTGTAATGTTTTAGACATTACACACATTTTCAAAGAAATTTCATAGCTTGTGGAGAAGATGTAGAGTGTACATACAGAAAAACACAATATTTTTGTATAGCCTTTACCTTGGGGCAACGGCGATTAAGGGTTCGCTGAGAATCAAAGTATGTGATGGAGCGCTGCTTAATATCGACCGAGACCAGTGACCAGTGCACTTCTAAATGAATGGGAATCAACAACAGATCCTTCTGGAAGATGTCCACCTGAAATATTTTGTACTTGTATTAATAAAAGCGTATCGAGAACATGTTCTAATATCAGCAACAATGGCTGTGTTTATGGCACTATTAACAGTATCATTTCAATATATAATTTACAATAACATTTTCTTAACAAGCAATCACTATACAAAAACATACAAGTAACAACAATAGTACTGAAAAAAATTATACAGAATCTTTCAATCTAATCAATGAGAAAAAATCTAATTTTCTTCCAGAAGAGACCTTTTTAAAAATGAATGAGTGAGTCTTGAATGTTAATTGGACATCTTATATATACAACCTGGTCATATCTATTTTCAAAACAGTAATTACTTCTTTGATTTACTACTGGATTCACCTCATTGAGTTTGTTGCATATGCATTCATTCTATTTGTCATTTCTTGTTAATGTACAAATTCAAATATAGGTTTTACATCAGATACTGGAATATTACATTCTGTTACTTCCAACTGAAAAGCTTCCTTAGCTGCTTTATCTGCCTGTTCACTGCTGACCAATCCCATACGGCTGTGTCCAAGAAAAAAAATGTCAAAATCTTGTTTCTTTAAAGAGTCATACTTTAGTATGCTAATAATTGTAGGATGATTTTCTTTAAAGATCATCACTAAAGTATGGACGCAAATAGATTTATCATTAGATAGTACATGATTATGTTATGCACATAATAAGTTAATACACTTCAAAAGGGCGGGGTTAATAATAATGTCCAAAAGTGACATTAATGACATTTATGATGTATTGCAAATAAATGGTGTTCAATTCAATACAATACCACTTCTACAAAAATATTAAGCAGCTTTGCCAGAGGAATACATTTCATTTTAAATGTAGCTTTCAACAGTAGTGTACAACAAATAAAATAATAGAGGTTTACACGTTTTCTTACATTCTTTGTCCACCGTTTCACTCCATCATAACCTTTGGTCCTCAACTTGTCATAAAAGAAACTGTTGAAGAAGTGCACCTAAAATGAAGGAGATGTCATTAGATACAACAGACAGCACTGAACACAATACAAAATGTGACCCTGGACCACAAAACCAGTCATAAGTTTAAATTTTACAAAACTGAGATGTATATATAATATGAAAGCTCAGTAAATAAGCTTTCTATTGATGTATGGTTTGTTAGGATAGGACAATATTTGGCCGAGATACATCTATTTGAAAATCTGGAATCTGAGGGTGCAAAAAATTCAAAATACTGAGAAAATCACCTTTAAAGTTGTCCAAATTAGGTTCTTAACAATGCATATTACTAATCAAAAATTACATTTTGACACATTTACAGTAGGAATTTTACAAAAAATCTTCATGGAACATGATCTTTACTTAATTTCCTAATGATTTTTGGCATAAAAGAAAAATCAGTAATTTTGACCCATGCAATGTATTTTTGGCTATTGTTACAAACATACCCCAGCGACTTAAGACTGGTTTTGTGGTCCAGGGTCACAAATACAAATGAACTTTCCCTAAACTGAATCACTAACTCACAATAATGTTTTAAAATGTTCACTTCTTATATACTTTGATGACTGAATAGTGCATGATTCATTTGTATTTCACAACCTTTGTTATTAAATTTAAACTTGGATCAGGTTAATATGGCAGAAGAAAATAATTTACATAGGAGCAAAATAATCACCTTTTCAGGCACTGAATCCATCACAAGGTCTCCATACATGTTCATGACCTTAAGATGAAAGAACAATGTGTGCATTAAGCAGGACTGTCAAATAGAATAATGAAGAATAATGAAAAATAATGCTGTGCATTTGTAACTCAAAACTGACCTGGTCATTGAGCCAATTCTGTCCATAGAGGGTGCTAAGATCGTCCATTGTCAGGACATGACGCTTGTAGTTGACCCGGAACCCTTTCACCATGGCAGTCCCTGCGGATCTCTGGTAGGACTGAATTAAATGTTGCACCATGACTTTCCTGTGGGCACATTGTAAAGGAAAAGTCTTTAGCTCCTTGTAAAGATGTATGTGGTACACAGTGAATGCACGAAGACTTAGAGAAAAAGAGTTTATGAGGTTGTGCATGTATAATACCTGTGGGGCTGAGAGAAGTCCTCACTGAAGATGCCCTGCAGCTCCTCAACAATATCATCTGAATGTACAGGAATTAGACTTCCATACTTTTGAAGAAACTCATCAAGAAGACCTGAGAAATAAATAAATGCAGGCATGAGGTACCGCCACCATTGAGTTCAGATCATGTTATCTATTTAAACACCAAACTATGTCAGAAAATTTGAAAATAAACTAAGAAATATTTTTTAATGTCAGTTTTACGTCAATAGCTTGAATACAACAGAGATAAGATGTATGTTTCTGCAGCTTTTATTGAACAAGAGTTCTACCTTGAACATAAGACCTGTGCTCCTCTGTAAGGGCCATCTCCATCCTCTGAGTGGTGGGCTTCAGGGGCATTGAAAGATATTCTCGACCCCCACTTATTGTTGAATTTGACTGAGAATCCCCATGATAACCATTGAAACCAGAGAAATTGTTTTCTGTGGAGAGAAAACTAATATTTAATACAATGCAGTATTGACAAATTCTATTTATGCTAAATAAGAGGTTTTTAACTGTGTGCAAGGGACCCCCTCCAAAAATGTTATTATTTTAGTTACACTATTGCCATCTGATTTCTACTCACTATAGTACTGTATTGATGTATTTATTTAAAATAAATATAATTTATATTATTTGAATCAATCAATCATTTATTTAAATCAAATTTTCTAGCTTAATAGATGAATATATCTATTAAAGGATTGTTCATGTCTTTCTTTATTCAGTCCAAAAAAACATTTTAAGGTTTTTGAGGAAAACATTCCAGGATTTTTCTCCATATAATGGACTGAATGTCCAAACTGCAGTTCCACTGCAGCTTCAAAGGGCTCTGCACGAGGAATAATCTTAATAATAATCTTATCTAGCAAAACGATTGTTCATTTTCTAAAAAAAAAATTACATTTGTATGTTTTTGATGATTATGTAATGCGTGAGGTTGGGCTGGAGCAAGATGAGCATTTGTGGTTAAGAAGTATATACATTTTATGTGATAAGACCCTTGTTCCTTGTCTGGGATCGTGTAGAGCCCTTTGAAGCTGCACTGAAACTGCAATTTGGACCTTCAACCTGTTGGGTTGAAAAAAGTCCACAATATGAGAAAAATCCAAGAATGTTTTCCTCAAAAACCTTCATTTTTTTTTGACTTAAGAAAGAAAGACATGAAAATCTCTGCTCTAAATAAGTAAAAAAGTAAAGTCTCACCTGTTTCTGTTCCACTTGTCTCTGAACTTGTTTGTGATGAGCCCATGGTGTCAAATCTTTGCTCATCCCTTCTCTTGCTGGCATAAAGGCTATACTGGCGCCACCTCCTCGCCCGTCGATACCCTAAGGTGCCGACCCACTGGGCCCGCTGTCTCCACGTTTTCCAATTCTGCACAAGCCGGTTGCGTAACCTTGCGCTAGACCGTAGTCTTCGCCATCGCTTCAGCCTTTGCAGTCTAAGTCCATGAAGCCGAATCTGGAAGGGATTCTCAGGAAAGTCTCTGGCCTGGAATTTGGCCTCCCCTTCATGCAAGGACACCTGCTGTCGATAATTATTAGCGAGCACGGCTTGCGGTTGTGATTCAAATGGCATTTGCCAGTCTTCCACATCATCTTTCTCCTCCCATGGAGCACATTCAGAATCAATCTCTTCCTCATCTTGTTCTTCTTCTTCTTCTTCTTCCAAATCTTCATTCTCATCAAATCCAGGTTCCTCATCAACCTCTACTGGTTCTATGTACTCTCCAGTCCAAACTTGCTCCTTGTGACCTATTTTGAGATGAATAGGGCTGGTGGCATTGGGAGGTGAGTTTGGATCCATTAGACTACCTCCCATACCTCCAACACTGCTGGCTTCCTGGCTCACAGTCAAGGAGAGTTCTCCTTGCCAGCGGTTCTGGGCCAGGCTTCCACCGCTGTCTCTCATAGTCCACTGGCAACCTGCTACCTGCGCCAGCTCGCCGCCTGCAAGAACGAGAATTTGGGTAATTTCAGTGCTCTGAATTTTGCTTCAGGTGCAGGCGGGTAATTTGCATAATACAGATGTGCTCTTTATACAAGACCAGTTATTACTCAGTTATATGGCGATTTACAAAGTAAAGCAGATTTTAGCTACCTTAAATATATCTCTTTTGACATTTTATACTGTATATACAACAGCATATTTTAAATACTGTTCTCGTTTACTCTAGTTTAAAAGCATCAAATACAAACGAGCAGAACAATTTACACAAAAAGCAGGTATTAGTGTTATTCGACAGTATGCGTTCTCAAAGTATTTTAACAGTCTGTGTGCATTTAACCAAGCATAATTTGCGAAATTTGCAGATATATTCATGGGCATCTGTAAAACGCTAGTATCAACGACTAAATGAACGGAGAATACGTCTTATACAGCTTCATATCCACCAAGCCTTTCAAAAGCCACTTCATATATAGAAACAACACACGTTAAGTGCGTTTTGCAATGACAGTTGATGTTATAATTCACAGTTGCTATGGTATTTTTCGTTTTCTGGCATGGTCAAATTTGCTAATTAGCTGGCGAGCTAACAGCTGCCTGCAGTCTTTTCAACTGTGCTCACATATCACTCACCTTTTACATGCAATTTTACACCAGTGTAAGATAACAGCACACACGGCAGCTTCGCCTTTATTTTCCACGAATTTGAGGCAAATGAACCAAATTGTGCATTACGAGGATATCCAGCTCAATCAATGAATACCGTCGCGTTCTTTGCACGAAAGCATAAACAGCAACGCTGCGCGCAACTGATGACATCATTGGCCTCGTGTAATGGCGTTGCAGAAACTGACAAAATGCCTCCTAAGATTATCAAAAATCTAGATCAAATTCTTTATAACTTTATTTGGAGGAAAAAACCACATTATTTAAAAAAGGAGGTAATTTGTAATCCTAAAGAGCCAGGGGGACTGGAGGTCTTGGATTATAATACTCTTAATGACACTTTTAAAATTAAATGGTTAATAGAGTTTTTGAAGAATAGAGAAAGTCCTTGGAATGTATTTCCGAATTATATATTTAACACTCTGGGAGGCATATATTTTTTTGTTAAAATGTAATTTTTCTGTTGACAAAATTCCTGTTAAATTGGCTGGTTTTCACAGACAAGCCCTGCTAGCATGGAAATTGGTGTATAAGCACAATGTTTCACCCCACAACTATTTTATATGGAATAACAAATCTTTATTCTATCATACTTGGTTCAATGAAGGTATTCTTTTAGTAAGACAGTTATTTAATTCTCATGGATACTTGTCAAAAATTTCAATTACCAATTAAACCAAGAGAATTTGCTATTGTCATTGACGCAATTCCAAAGAGTGTGACAGTACTTTTAAAAAACTATATTTTAGAAGGAATCAGCGTGGTTAATCCTTATGGAAACATTTTCATTGGAAATGTTGATGTGTTAAAACAACAGTGTGATAAGATTATAAGGAATTCTCTTCATTCTGCAGCAAGATTTTTCTGGTCTTCTTTATTTGGTAATATCTCTTGGGTTAAAGCATGGAATCTGTCAAATAAGTTTTGTATAAATAACAAAATTAAGGAAGTGTCTTACAAAATACTTATAGAATTTATCCTGCCAAGCATGTTTTGGAAAGATTTAAGCTTAATATTTCATATACCTGTGAATTTTGTGGTCAAGAAAAATAAACCATTTTGCATCTTTTTTTTTCATTGTATTTATTCAAGATTATTTTGGAAAGATATGGAATTCTATATTAACAGAAAAATGAAATGTAGGCTATGATAGAAATTTATATATTTGATGTGCTTTTTTATACAGAAAATGAAAGCTTGAATTGAACAACATATAATACATTTGTTTATTTTATTAGGAAAATTCCATATACATAAGAAAAAGTGGGCTCAGTGTAAACCAAATTTTCTCATTTTATTAACGACTTTAAATTGTATGTAAATCTCTTGGAACAAACAAAAAAGCACTGAAAACATGTAATGCTCTAAAAACACTGAAATTTCTGTAATTTAATTTCTTTTTTCTATTTTGTTTCTTCTTTTTCTCTGGCAGCTAATGTTAATTTGATATGAATATGTAATACCTCTTGTTCTTGTGGCATTGAATAAAAAAATATATATACAATTGTTAAAAAGAGCAGCCTTGTCATTTGCAGTAAAAGCAAAAATAGTGTTTAAAACTAGTGTTTAAAAGGTAGTTGATGCCTTTTTATATCTTTAGTGATGCTCAATAAAGATATAAATTACTATTCTGAAAAAAAAGAAAAAAAAGAAACTGACAAAATGAAGCATTATGAGAAAACATGTAAACAAAGATACTTCCACTTGCAACGTATTAACATACTAATATTAGATCAAATCATGTGATGAAGCAACAGAAGCAAAAGTAGAATGAGCTTTAAATGTAAAAAGGGGGTTTAGGCTACTAATGAACTGATAAAAATGAAAAATATAGACTATGTTAGGAAACTTCTAGAAACTATTAATTTCGTTTTTCTAAATCAAGTAGATGTTAGCTACATTACATATATCTATTTTGACATTTTAAATATATACAATAGCATATTTTAAATTCTGTTCTCATTTACTCTAATTTAAAAGCATCAAATACAAACAAGCTGAACACTTAACATAGAAAGCAGGTATTGTTATTAGACAGTATGCATTCATAAAGAAATTTAATAGTCTGTGCACTTTTAACCAAACATGATTCATGAAATTTGCAGATATATAATTACGGGTATAGGCTAATTGTAAAATGTTAGTATCAACAACTAAATGAATAGAGAACACATCTCCTACAGCTTCTTATCCACCAAGCCTTTCAAAAGCCATATATCTTGAAAAGACACACGTTAAATGACGGTTGTTATGAACTGATAAAAATAAAAATACAGACTATGTTAAGAAATTTATAGAAACTAATTTCATTTTTCTAAATCAAGTACGCCAATCTAGTTTTTAATTAAATGTTTAATGGATTCAAATGTGGTTTTCAGTAGCTGAATTTAAATCTTTCATTTTAAATATGTGACCCTGGACCACAAAACCAGTCATAAAGGTAAATTTTTTTGAAATTGAAATTTATACATCATACATAATAAATAAGCTTTTCATTGATGTATGGTTTTTTAGGATAAAATATTGAGAAAATCGACTTTAAAATTGTCCAAATTAAGTTCTTAGCATTGCATAGCCTATTACTAATAATAATTTTTTTTTTTTTTTTGATATATTTACGGTAGAAATTTAGAAAATATCTTGACAGAACATGATCTTTACTTAACATCCTAATGATTTTTGGCATAAAAGAAAAAATCTATCATTTTGACCCAATGTATTTTTGGTTATTGCTACAAATATACCCATGCTACTTAAGACCAGGGTCACATATAGCTAGCATAATGGCCTATTCTCTTGTCTCTACTATCCTTTTTGTTTGTGATCTTTTTCTGTGCTGTTAGTATCTGTTTCAAGTCACTGTGGTTAAATACAGGCTGCATATTTCCAGGCCTGAGTCACCATATGATGGGAAGGAAAAACTTATTCAAAAAATTGCAGTAGTCTGGAGTAAATGATGAGGTCTGTCAATTGCAGCACACAGTTGACTCAACATATTCACAGTTAATGGGATTTCTCAGAACATGCAAAAAAGTAACTCAGATATTTTCTTGTAAATGAAAAAGTAATGAGTTACTTTACTAGTTACTTGAAAAAAGGAATCTGATTTCGTAACTTGCGTTACTTGTAATGCGTTACCCCCAACACTGATTAAAACCTCTTAGATTATATTATGTTTAACAAATAAGTCCTTTATGTACTTTGTAACATCCAATTTTATATATCACAATTAAAAGACTATAATGTTGTAGTATGCAGTGAGTCATATTTGCACATTTTGTACATCACAAAAAACATAACAATAAAGAAAAATCACTGGTAAAATTAGCATGGTGAAACCATGGTAGCTAAATAGTTAGCTTATGACATGTATAGTTTCGTAAATAAAGAACCGGGAAGTGAGTTATTAATAAAAAGTCCTTTTTACCCCACAGACTAAGTTTATGGGTTGACTAAGTGTAATCTAATACATGAAGTCACATGAGCATTTGCATATGTGTGTGTGTGTGTGTGTGTGTGTGTGTGTGTGCGTCTTTGTGAGAAGAAAGACCATAAATATCCAGTCAAACTGGAAAGACAGGATCAGAAAGGCATGACTGAAAGGGGCACCGGGGAAAATAGTCTCTGTTTACAAGTGCTTCTAATGATGTAGGGCTTTATGCAATTCATTAGAGTTCCTTCATACTGAGTGTACTAATACGATATTTAGGCATACAACTTTCCCTTCACGCCCATTTATTGTAATTTGTCATTAAGCAATTGTTGATGTCCTATATAATTAACACTTCCGTTGTAACAAAAAATAAGTGCATGTTTCCTGTAAAGCTAAACACATGGCTGTTTTGGAATATTACCTTTAACCTATATAACTCCATACTCCACATTTAAAATGTATGTAGTCAAATGTAACATTGGAAGTTGGAAAACCATGATGTTGTTCACTTAGATAATAATTGAATTAGTAGCAGAAATAAAGAATAGGAATTAATAAAACACTTTTTATGATGGGAAAATAATAGTGTGGCTTTCAAGTAGGCTACAGGGATGTAGTAGCTTTTTGAAAAGTAGCTTTTTGAGCCCAGCATGGTAAACAACAGTGGGGGGAAAAGAAGATAAACATCAAATTCTATATAACTGTCAAATCTGGGGAGGAAAAAACACTGAATGATGTAATGAAGGGCATACTTACAGAAAATGCTAAAGGGGAAATGTTGGTGTTAAGGGCGGAGGACGCGAGGAGGCGGAGTGAGGAAGAGCTCAGACTGAATGCTATGGAATCGCAGAGCGACCTCAGACGCAGAGTATAAAACACCTGCTTTACTTTCAATACGACTGACTACAGATTAATGAAAGACGGATTATTTAAACTACCTTCTAGCACCGCGGATTATAACAAACGTGTGACATTCACTGAAAATGAACTGTTTATAATGGATCTTATCTTATACCTGGAGTACAGTTGACTTACGAGCTGAAGAAAGTGATTCAACTGCGGAGAAAAAAAAAAGTCGAGCGTTTATTCGTAAGTAGCCTATGTGTTTTGTTTACTGCAAGTAGCATCTTTGTTTTGCAAAGAAAAGTTAATTTCATCTTGAAAAATAATCAATGTAACGTTAGGCTATTTATTCAAAGTGAATGAGAGTCTAAACCAAAGAGATGGTTGGTCAAAAGTATCGATTTACCATGGAATTGTTTTTAAGAGCGAAAGTGTATGAGAGTGTAAACAAAAGGGATGGTTAGTCAAAAGTAACGATTTAGGTAACGAATTATTTTTAAAGCGTCATTTCCGCTTCGGTGTAAAGCTGAAACACTCACCTGGGCCCAGGAATTTCGTCCTTATCTGCTGTCATGGCTGATTTATAGCAGAGGGTGAAACCAATAGTAGCCTATATGTAAGTTAAAGGCTTTGCTTTGTGACCGTGTATATAATAATTCCTTTACATTTCAGTAAATATAGACTAAAACTTTACAGTTTTTACTACTGTATCTGAGTATCTATGGCAAGTTTAAATTTAAATGTAGGCTTATTTGTCATATTTGTTGAAATTACTATTTTTCCTTTCATTTTTGAAAAAAAAAATGGTAACACAGTTACATTAGTTAACATGAAATAATAATGAACTGCATTTATACAGCATTTATTAATCTTTGTTAATGTTAATTTCAACATTTACTAATACATTATTAAAATCTTGTTAACATTAATGCAGTGTGAACTAACATGAACAAACAATGAACACCTGTATTTTCGTTAATTAACGTTAATGAAGATTAGTAAATACCGTAACAAATGTATTGCTCATGGTTAGTTCATGTTAGTTAGTACATTAACTAATGTTTAATTAATGAACCTTATTGTAAAGTGTTACCAAAAAAATAATGAAGGACCATACTGTTATCTCTTGCTATGAAAAAAATGAATGACAATTAAAGCATTTTACATTTTTCGTCCTAACACTCATTCTGACAGCCTAACATAACACTAACAAATCTTTCAAATAACTGTAAGATAATAATTAGTACTGTGGTGTAAATTAGGAAATTTGTAAAATGTAGTAATAACCTGCATATAGTTTGTGACTAAATTCCCAGTCATAGATCAACTGCATATATCTGACACATATTTCTATGATTAATTATACGTGAAGGATTAAAGTCACGCCTTTTGGCAAAATATGACAAACAGAAGCTGTCATGTTTCTATACACTGGGTGTAGACTCCTTTATAACTCTTTGTAAATGGCCACAGTTTTCTGCTTTGAAGACTTTGAAAAGATTTGAAATATTTGATTACAATAATGCTGTAGAAAATGTCTAATCTATCAATTCACACCCAGTTTCAGAGAAGATTGTTTCAAATGTTAACAGGAGCATGGCTTTATCAAACAAGCCGGCTTGAGGAAAACCAGTCTGAAAGTTGCAACCCTTTACTAAAAATATCTGCTCTATTATCTTTGACTATTTTTGACTAAAATAAAACATTTGCTCCTGTAGTTATTACACATGTAAGATCTGCTTTAGAACAGGCTTTGCCAGCTAAACTTTAGGGCCTTGAGTTTCACACAAAGTCTACATTTTCTCTTGTCATTTGGGGTGTGGACTTTGGGTGTGTAGTCTTGGAGAATCTTATTTTGATTCTCTCAGGTTACCTGCTCAGACAAGCCCCCACAGTTTTAGAGCAGTCTCTGAGGCATACTGGCTGATTATTCACTAAAAGGTCATGTGTCTGAGTTAGCCTTTATGTTGTCATGGTTCTGTAAACACAAGAGTGCAGAGAGTTTCTGGTTGTCTCTTTGTACACATGCTGATAGAAGTGGGAGGTTCATGGACATGTGAAGGCAACGACACATTGAAGGCAACAATTCTATTTCTATTTCTACTTTAGAAAGGTATTCAGTAGTCATTCATACCTGTAGCATAATTGCTTTATGACTTTAATCATGCTGAGCAGGTAAATCATTTTCTTTTACCCTCACATGCCTGAAGTGGTTGGCTACATACCTTTCTCCTCATTGGCATCCACTGAAAAAAAGTGGTTTGTTTGGTCCTTCCCTGCTTGTTATGTTATTTGCATGTCACACAATATTCTATCTTGTTTAATTCTGCATTATTTTGCCATTTTTGTCCTAACCCTTGTTTTTTGTCTTTACCATTTCTCTTCTAAAAGGAAATTTCAGACAGACATCTTAAAATTAAATATAACAACTGAAAAACAGTATAAAATATTACAATAAGGTTCCTTTGGTAACACTTTACTTTACTTAAAGCCCTTATATGCAATGCATTATAAATGTAGTTTTAATACATTAATTATGCCTTGTAATGCACCCCATAATTCATTGCATGATCTCATGAATAATTGTAATCACATTTATAACATTATAATACTTATTGTTATACTCTCAGAAAGTATAAATCATTAAAATACATGGTAAATAAACCTTCAAATACTAAAATGCATTTAGCTTTGTTTACAGTTAGTTATGAAAAGTTGTAATACATTATGACGTACATTATGAATACCTCTATGCATTATACATAAATGTGTGTTACCATTCCATTTGTTCACATTAGTTAACTAACAATGAAAACTTATTTTAAAGCATTTCTTAATCTATAATAATTACAGAATTTACTAATACACTTAAATTAAAAGTATATGTTAATATTATTTAATGGACCTGAGCTAACATAATCTAACAATGAATGTTTTATTTTTATTTTGTAATAAATAATGTTTTAAAGAATTAATACATATTGTAACAAATGTATTGATCATTATTCTTTTTTTATATGTATTTTGAAAACTGTTGTAAATGTGCATATATATGTATATAGGTTTTAGTACAAATACTACGGCTGTCTATTGCCAAGAATCTGGCAATATAATACGTATCATGATACAGGGTTTGTGATACAATATGTTGCAATATTGGAAGCAAGGTGATATATTGGAATTGTTCTTATTTTATGAATGAACAAGAATAAAAATTAGAATTCAAGGATTATGTGCGACATCCCTGTAAACCTAAACAGAATAAAGTAAAAAAAAGAAGTATTTTGAGTACCATCCACTTTAAGAGGACTTTCTCAACACAACTCAAGCCTTTTGTTTGTTTAATTTCTCATTGGCTTGCAGCACATTCCCAACAGGCATCCATAGCAACCCAGTGAGGCCTAGATTTCTGAGGAACAGCCAGGTAGTGTCTATTCAGATTAGATATTTAAATATAGTACTTTAGGTGAAGAGTTTCTGTGGAATCAAAATTAAAAATGAAAGTCTTTCGAGTCACATGTTCTCAGACATCTTCTCAGGTTTATTGTACTTTTTTCCTGATCTTAATTTATTGCTTTTTGTCTCTCAGAGTTGCTGTGTGACAGTCTAATAATGATGGATCATGACACTCAGTGGCTGTACCAGCTCCTTGCTAGTGTGCAGCTAGAGAGATTCTACCTACGGATGCGAGATGGGCTCAATGTGACACGTATTGAGCACCTGAACTACGTTAAAGAAGCAGATCTTGAACAGATTGGCATTAGTAAACCAGGTTTGTCTTGTGAAGATCATGTTATTACTTAAAGACTCTACAGTGCCTTTGATATGGTTTGTGTATCATTGTGTCTTTGTATTTATTGCTGTTTTCTGGTGTTTTTTCTTTGTCAACAGGACAGCGACGATTATGGGCAGCCGTCAGACATTACAAAACCAACATGCGACCACGCTCGTGGCTTAATAAGGTATTTAATGTCTTTGCATACATGGTTATTCATTCATTTAGCCTACCTATGATAATCACTGTGCGTTTTCTACTAGGCCTTCAGTGGTCGCACACCAGAGGGAAGTGAGCCGTTTAATGGTGCTGGGTCAGGGCAGGGGCCAGAACCAGTACGTGCACTCCCCTGTCTTATCCAGGACAGTGAACTGATCTTTGGGGACAGGCTAGGCTCGGGTTCTTTTGGGGTAGTTAGGAAAGCAGATTGGCAAACACCGACTGGACAAGTGGTAAGTGCTTTACACCAAATATGTGTTCTCTTTTTGTCTATCTAGGAACTTAAAACACATACAAATAAATACCATACTAACAATCCTCTGTCCTTATTTTAAGTTGCCTGTAGCGGTGAAAACCTTGAGGGGTGGCGGATCCAGATACGGAGACGTGGTGACTGAATTCCTCCAGGAAGTTTCGACCATGCAGTCTCTGGACCACCCCAACATTATACATCTGTATGGTGTTGTCCTTACTCATCCTCTTAAAATGGTAATCTTCATTTTCTGTTTAAAATCATATTGGTCCGGTTTCACAGACATAGGTCAATTAGGACATTTAAATAATTTTTATAAATGTGCCTTAGGAAAGAACATTACTGGTGTGCATCTGAAAACAAAAAAGGGGCTGATATATTTTAAGATATGTGACCCTGGACCACAAAACCAGTCATAAGGTTAAATTTTACAAAACTGAGATGTATATAGAATATGAAAGCTCAGTAAATAAGCTTTCTATTGATGTATGGTTTGTTAGGATAGGACAATATTTGGCCGAGATACATCTATTTGAAAATCTGGAATCTGAGGGTGCAAAAATATCAAAATCCTGAGAAAATCACCTTTAAAGTTGTCCAAATTAAGTTCTTAACAATGCATATTACTAATCAAAAATTACATTTTGATACATTTACAGTAGGAATTTTACAAAAAATCTTCATGGAACATGATCTTTACTTAATTTCCTAATGATTTTTGGCATAAAAGAAAAATCAATAATTTTGACCCATGCAATGTATTTTTGGCTATTGCTACAAATATACCCCAGCGACTTAAGACTGGTTTTGTGGTCCAGGGTCACATATGTCAGTGCAAGTTTCTTTCAGTTGAAACAGCCCAGACCTATATTTTAGTCTTGGACTAGGCTTAAGCCTTGTCTGTGAAACCGGGGGATTATGTACTAATATTTGATTCTTTATATATTTTTCTAAATGTAAATTACTTATTCATTTTTTTTTTATCATTCTTTTTGATGTTCAGACCAAAAGCATGATTGCTAGTGTGATATTAACTTTTACAAACCTGTACAATAAACAAGAAGTTAATTTTTAATAACTTACATTTAGAAGATATTACCCCTTTTACTTTGTGTATTTTTGTGCTCCACTAATGAAAATACTTCCAAACAAAGCAGAATTAACCACTGCATGTTCTTCATTGAATCCCAATTTATTTGAGCGATTCAATAAATCATGTTTTTTATTCAGTGATTAGCTAATTCAGAAAATAACTTTTCGCCACTTGTGCAACAAGTGTATAACTTGCAGAAACTGCAAATGTAACTTGCATAGAGTTATTAGAGTTAGAGTTTATTTTCAAAGTATAAGACCTTGGTGCATACAATGCATTCTCAATAATTAGAAATTTACTTTAATTTGGAATTTAATTTAATTTGGAAATTTAATCATTGGAGCTAAATAAAACTGTATTAGATTGTTGTTGTTTAAAGATGTACACTAGTGGTCAACCGATTTTTTCAGGGCAGATGCCGATACCGATTATTACAGATCAAGTAGACCGATAACTGATATTTTGAACCGATATATATGTCTGGTGTCAAAATAAATAATAACCAGGGCTCTGATAAAAACTTTCTTTAAATGCTTTAAAAAAATTGATTGGCAAATCTGTTTTGAAAATAACCGATACCAATAAAAATGCTTAATATTGGTGCCGATAATTGGCCAGGCTGAGGAAGGGGTGAAGGTTGAGGAAGGTCTTTATTTTGAAATAAATTAATTTTATTCAGCAGGGATGCATTAAATTGGTTAACACGTGACAGTAAATTGAACATGCATTAAATTAACAGTGACATTGACACGATTTCTATAGCTAATTTTCAGTAATATTTTACAATATTACTGTTTTACTGTATTTTTGATCACGTAAATGCAGCTTTGGTGAGCATAAGAGTTAAAACCATTAAAAAAAACTCCAAATACTTAAACAGTAGTGTTGTTGGTAATGTACTTCCAGTGCTGGTGGTGCTAAGATGATAGAATTAAACTTTTTTTTTTTTTTTATCAGGTAACGGAGCTGGCTCCTCTTGGCTCTTTATACGACACTCTGCGCCTACGACACGGAGAATACCCTCTTTTGCGGCTCTGGCTCTTCAGCACACAGATTGCTACAGGTATGGAGTACCTACAGTCCAGACACTTCATCCACAGAGACCTTGCTGCCCGGAATGTGCTCTTGGCTGGTAGAGAGCTGGTGAAGATAGGAGACTTTGGACTGATGAGAGGCTTGGAGCAGGATAGGGACCACTATATCATGACGGCACACAAACGCATCCCCTTTGCATGGTGAGAAGCTGGATTGAAGATCCAGAAAGAGCTTATTCAGAATTCTGAGTACAATTCCAGAAGAAACAATGAGCTTAATGAAGAGAGGTTTTCACTATTGCCTGCTTGCTAGGTCGAAGATAGTAATTCCATCCTCTTTCTTGCTTTCTATAGGTGTGCTCCTGAGAGTTTGCGTATGGGTACTTTCTCTCATGCTTCAGATGTCTGGATGTTTGGTGTCACACTGTGGGAAATGTTCACCTACTGTGAGGAGCCCTGGTTGGGGCTGTCTGGCAGACAGGTACATATGCTGCGAAAAATTCTGTGAAAAATTCTGTTTATAAACTGCAGCTGTAATAAGCACTATTTTCACTTTGATGACAAAGTGACATGTTGTGGTTTGTGTAGATCTTGTATCGTGTTGAACGGGAAGGTGAGCGGTTGGAAAGGCCTCCAGACTGTCCTCAGGAGTTATATTCTGTGATGCGGAAATGTTGGGCATGCAATCCTGCTGACCGACCGACCTTCTCACAGCTCACCACCATGGTATCGGAGGTCAGTGTAATATTAATAAACCATTCAGTAATGGCTCCTGTCAATTCAATATATAAAATATATTCAATTACAAAACAGTTATTTTTCATTGTAATAATTTGCCATAAAATTGCTGTTTTACTATATTTTTGATCAAATAAAAGACATTCTTGTAAGCATAAGAGAGTTCTTTCAAAACCATTAAAAAAATATAGATATTCCAAAAAGCATATATAAAACCCTGTTCTTAGCGCAGTGCATTAATGAATGATACACATGGAATGTGTTGATACACATGGAATTTCTCTCACAATTCTCTCTCTTTTAAATGTATTTTTCAGGCACAGCCTATGGAGGTTCGTGCAGTAAAAGACTTTGCAGAGCCCAGAAAACTCTCTATACAGACGAATGATCTAGTGACCGTAATAGATCATGGGTAAGACAGGGGTTTGAGGGCATATTAAAATGTAATTTTTTTTCTTTCTTCTATTGCTCCCTTAATTTTCATTTATCACTTACTGTATTAATCTTTTTTACACCCTTGGCATTGTTGAAAGTTGCTAACAGTCATGCCATGCCAATTTATCTTTGTTAACTCTGACTCTGATAAAAGTTGTGGGTAATTATTAACCTGTCTCCCCTCCCTTTGACTCAGTCACATTCAATTCATAGCTCAACTTACCTCAGTCAACAGTTTTTTTTATACGGTCATGCTTCAAATCATGCTTAGACAAAAAAAATGAACAGATTGAACAGAACAGATTCCGAATGACTAGGTACAAGTGACTTTGTCCAGATTTACATAAACATTAGTGACATTTTATAGAATTAAAATAATTTGCAAACTGTCAGTAGAAAAAAATCTGTAGTTTTGGAGCACAAATTAAAAGGTTAGTTCACCCAAAAATTACAATTCTGTCATTAATTGCTCGTTCCAAACCCATAAGAGTGTTCGTCTTCGGAACACAACTTAAGATATTTTTTATGTTTAGAGGAACAAGACAACAAAAAGTATTCTTGTAGCTTGTAGTTTTCTTGTAGTTTTTGGTGTCTTTCTGGACCTTCAATGTGGTCAAAGAGCTTTTGGTTTTCATCAAAAATATCTAAATTTGTGTTCTGAAGATGAATGGTCTTATGGGTTTGGAACGACATGAGGGTGGGTTAATAATGACAGAATTTTCATTTTTGGGTGAACTATCCTTTTAAGAGCACATATATTAAAGCACACCAAGAGTTGTCAAAAAAGGAAAGGTGCTGTAGATTATCCATCTAAATTTAAAAGTAGAGATGCTAAATAGGGCTTCGTGGTTATCCTCAAAAACTTTAAAACGATTTCTGTATTTTTTAATGCTTTTCTGTTTTGTTGTAGGCTGGAAATGTGCGAGTGGAAGGGTCAAAACCAGAGAACACTAAGTGTTGGCTGGTTTCCCCCTGCATTGGCTGCCCCTGCTCTCACAGCAATAGTTCCTGCGTCTGGTCCGGCTATGATCTCTCCCCCTGTTAAAGGCAGTCTACAGCACACTGGCCATGGAGACACTGACCCAGCGCACAGCTGGGGCACCCCAGAACGAATAGATGAGTGAGTGACATTTTAAATAAACTTATAAACTATAAGGTTTGAATTCGCTAAACAGTTGGATGTCAGTCTAATCGTACTGTTTATGTGACTTTTGCCAATTTATGTGTACTTTTCAGCTTCAGACGCTGGAGGGTTCCATTAGCAAAAGAGAAGGAAGGCTCCAATCTGAAGAAAATGGCAGGTTAGTACTTAAAATATTCTGTAACAAACTTCACACATTATCATATATATTTACGTTATCAGTCACATTCAAATCACAAATCATATCAAATCACATTCTGTGTCTTACTCTTAATCTTCAGGCATCTCGAGGAGTCTAGAGTCTGTCCTTGGTGGTTCACAGGACAAAGGTCGAGCTCCTGCATCTCAGAGAGGAGACCCACGCAGACTTAATTTAAATCAAGATCCACGCCGGTTTAGTGACGCTATTGTCATCCCACCTCCAAGGCCACCACCCCCCAGCTTTAAATGCATCAGCCCACCAAACCCTGGCTTCAAATTCAACAAACCTCAGATGATGATCCAGGATCGGAGACAAGTAAACCCTGTGGCCGGGGCCCCTCAAACTCATTCACAGCTACAGTTCCAGTTCCAGTTCCAACCACAGCAGCATTGTTTAGGAAATAACAACCTTGCCAGGATGGCACATCTGGCCAATTCAAGCCCTCAGCTAGATGATGGCCCTGAGAAAGACAAGGAGAGAGAAAGAGAGCAAGAGAAAGAAAGAGAACGGGAGAGGGCAAAGGAGAGGTATCCGCCACAAGTTGACAAAGAAGCAGTCATAGCACAAGTATGCAGTACTTTTCCTTGTCTTGTAAAGTAATTTCAGTCCTTATAACATTTAGAAAAGAATAGACTGACATATTAGTATATACACAGGTCAAAAGTTTTTTGTAGAATCTGCAAAATGCATGTTATTTTATTTAATACTGACCTGAATAAGATATTTAATATAAAAGACATTACATATAGTCCACAAGATTAAATAATTAAAAATGTACACATCTTCATTCTTTTCAAAAGTTTTCACCCCCGGCTCTTAATGCATAGTTTTTCCTTCTGAAGCATCAGTGAGAGCTTGAACCTTCTGTAATAGTTGCATATGAGTCCCTCAGTTGTCCTCAGAAGAAAACTTTGCAGTTTAACTGTTCAGGACAAACAAGGAACTCATGAACAACAACAACAACAACAAAAAAACACACACACACACACACACACACACACACACACACACACACACACACACACACACACACAGCTGTGAATCATTCACGTAACAACAAAGTATAAAAAATAACATTCATTTTGTATGATCCCTCTTATTTTGGTGTTATTTAGGTGTATGTAAACTTTTGACCTCAACTGTAAATTGCAATAATTAAAATATTTTTACTGTTTTTACTGTATTTTTTTAATTTTTTTATTTAAATAATACAATTCCTCTTTAATTATGTTGCTAATATGTTAAATGCTGATTGGTCATCAGGTTCAGGAGGCGGTACATGGAGTGACTATTGAGCAGGTTCAAAAAGCTCTGTATCGCAATGACTGGAATCCCGTGCGGGCGGAGCAGCAGCTTAAGGTAATAGAGAATTAGCCATTGTTCATTTGAAGTTAATCATGTCATTATATTCATTGCATTACTTGTACTTATTCTTTTGTGCTTGCCTCAAATCATCAGACAGAGCAGCTGTATTACATGGGTCAGTGCTCCCGTGAGGAATGTCAAAAAATCCTTGCCCGCTACAACTGGGACCTGCAGCTGGCAGGACGTTACCTCATCCGACAAGACAGAGAGAGAGACAGAACTGCACTGGATAAAAGAGGAGACAGAGTTTAAAGCAAGACAATGTTAACACGTACCATGGTTCATAATTATTGAGGATTTCATCTTTCTGTGATATCACTGAATTGTCAAGAGGTAAAAATAATCCAAGGCACCCTGTTTTTTACACCCTGAACAAGTTTTCATTCACCTCCAATGTGAAACTATCTATAGTGACTGTATTATGTGCTGAATATGTTTGTGATATCAATTTTTTCAAATCTGTTTGTAAAGACAGCCTAATCATTCTTATTACATGCAGAATGTCATTCCAGCTGCCATTGTGAATTATTCTTAGTTTACAGTTTTTTGTATATAAATTAGGTTTGTTAAATTTTAAGTGTTAAATTCATTGAAACTATGTAAATGTATATGATGAATTTGTAAATACCTACAAAGTGTTTGAAATATTTGTATCTGTTCAATAAAATAAAACATGCATTTTTATTTGCCTGTCTTCTGAAGTAATGGAAAATAACATGCTGAATATTTTCCATGAAGATATGTCTGTTACCACTAGTGTTGTGATGAAAAAATGTACGTGTTGACTCCAGGTACCAATGTTAAGGTACAAATGGGTATATTTATTCTAAAGACAAAGTGAGACACATATAAAATGCTTACATATGTGACCCTGGACCACAAAATCAGTCTTAAGTAGCACAGGCATATTTGTAGCAATAGCCAAAAATATGTTGTATGGGTCAAAATTATACATTTTGTACATTTATACTTTTATGCCAAAAATCATTAGGATATTAAGTGAAGATCATGTTCCATTAATGTATTTTGTCAATTTCCTGATATTAATATATATATATATATATAAATCTATTTTTATTATTAATATGCATTGCTAAGAACTTAATTTGGACAATTTTCTTGCATCCTCAGATTCCAGATGATCAAATAGTTGTATCTCAGCCAAATGTCGCCCTATCCTAACAAACCATGCATCAATGGAAATCTTTATTATTCTCAGATTTCAGATAATGTATAAATCTTAATTTCACAAAATTGACCCTTATGACTGGTTTTGTGGTCACATTTCACATCAACTCTAATGGACGAGCAAATGAAAAGAACTAAAAGGTGTTGCTGTACCCAAAACAACCACTATGTGTCACAGTTACACAAATGTATGACAGAACACGATCTTTCAAAGAGTTACAAAGGTAGCAAACTTACATTCTGCTGTCAGTATTTCTGCTGTATAGTGGGACCATAATTTAAGAAAACATCGCTTTCTTCAAAACTCAGTCAGACCATGACATTTGCGCAATAAAGATGTCGAGCCAATATTAGATTTTTTTGTAGGTGCTTGTAACCCACAATGTCATGTACTCGACCCGACGGTTAAACATAACACTATGTTGTTTCTTTGCTGGTTTATGAAGCTGGTTTATAAACCAGCTAAAACCAGCATCCTGGCACCAAAACATGCCTAACCAGCATATGCTGTTTTTTCAGCAGGGTGGAGATGCAAATATGCTGTCGGAGCATCCATCCATTCATGCAAGTGAGAGATAACAGTTACATTAACTCTTCAAAGTTATGTTTAAAAAAATATCAGTGAAGATTAGATGTTTGTATCAATATCATGTGTAACCAGATGGCTAAAATTTGAAGCAAAAGCAGAAGAATGGTGTATAATAAAGAAAGCAAAAGTAAATGCTGCAGAAATTAAGCATAAGGGCTCAAATAACTAAAATAGATATGATTACAAGTCAAGTCAAGTCAAGTCACCTTTATTTATATAGCGCTTGTAACAATACAGATTGTGTCAAAGCAACTGCACAGTATTTAAACAGAACAATAGTGTGTAAGTAACATTATTGTAGATAATCAATTTTCAGTTAAAGGCAGTTCATCAATGAATTCAGTGATATCATCATCCAGTTCAGTTCAGATAGTATAGGATATCGCTGGAAAATGTTCCCAACTAAGCAAGCCAGAGGCGACAGCGGCAAGGAACCAAAACTCCACAGGTGACAGAAATGGAGAAAAAAAACCTTGGGAGAAACCAGGCTCAGTCGGGGGACCAGTTCTCCTCTGGCCAGACGAAACCAGCAGTTTGTACCAATGTCCGATTGTAGAGAACTCATCAGGTTCCTGTGGTGTAGCACCGATGGCCGTCTAGGTTGGCGAGGTCTTCATTGATGATCGGTCTCTGGAGCTCATCTGGTTGACATCCACGGCTATTGAAGTCATCTCCAGGTGGTGATCCATGATCTAAGCTGGGTGCGGACTGGATCCGGGGGACTGCAGTGATCATCTGATCTGGATACAGGCTGGGTCTGGTGGCTACGGTGACCTCGGAATAAGAATGAAACAGACTAATATTAGCGTAGATGCCATTCTTTTTACGATGCAACGAGTGCATCAGATGTTATGGGAGGTGTTTTCGGTTCCGGTTGACCTAATTAATGCAGCCTAACAATCCTTTAACGGATTTGAATTATAGGAATGTGTTAATGTTTTTATGTGTAAACCAGGTTAAAGAGATGTGTCTTTAATCTAGATTTAAACTGACAGAGTGTGTCTGCCTCCCGAACAGTGTTAGGTAGATTGTTCCAGAGTTTGCGCTAGATAAGAAAATGATCTGCCACCGGCAGTTGATTTTGATATTCTAGGTAGGCTACTATCAAATTGCCAGAATTTTGAGAACGCAGCGGACGTGAGGGACTATAATGCGATAGAAGCTCGCTCAAGTACTGAGGAGCTAAACCATTGAGGGCTTTATAAGTAATTAGCAAGATTTTAAAATCTATACAATGTTTTATAGGGAGCCAATGCAGTGCTGACAGAACCGGGCTAATATGCTCATACTTTCTAGTTCTAGTAAGAACTCTAGCTGCTGCATTTTGGACCAGCTGGAGTTTGTTTATTAAGCTTGCAGAACAACCACCCAATAAAGCATTACAATAATCTACCCTTGAGGTCATGAACGCATGAATTAATGTTTCAGCATTTGACAGTGATAGCATAGGTCGTAATTTCGATATATTTTTAAGATGGAAAAATGCGGTTTTGCAAATGCTAGAAATGTGGCTTTCAAAGGAGAGATTGCTATCGAATAGGAAGTAAAAAGTCAAGTAAAAAGTCAAATAGATTAATTGGTCCAAACAGGTTAAAGAAAAGCAGCCTTCTGTTAGAAAGCAGCTGGAGATTTTAGATATTATTACTCATATTTTTTTCTCTTTACAAAAGCATTACCAATTTACAGACTTTATTTGGACTTGTGTCTGACAATTATTCAACCTTGAAGATCGCAAAATCTGGTAAAGATGTTGTAATGTAAGAAAACAGGTTGGACAAGAACAAGTACATGTTGTTGACTCCTTATGTTACAAAGCCTACAATCTTAATAAAAAAGGTGCTTCACGATGCCATAGAAGAGCCTTTTTTTGTTTAAAGGGTTCCATAAAGAACTTTTAACATCTGAAGAACCTTTCTGCTTCACAAAAGGTTCTTTGTGGTGAAAGAAGGTTCTTCAGATTATAAAAAGGTAAGAAAGACATGGTTCTTTAAATAACTTTTGACTGAATGGTTCTTTGTGGAACCATGTGGTTCCACAAATGGTTCTATGGCATTGCTGTGAAGAACCTTTTAAAGCATCTTTATTTTTAAGAGTGTATGTCTGTCTAAGTTGACTGTACTGGGTCCCGACTGCATGGTTTAATGTGCATTTAACCTTTTATTTTTGTGGGCATAAAAGCCTAAACTATTTTTCCTGTTTTTAAAGAGTACCTACAGTGATTTATAAAGAGACACCTCAGCTGACTGCTTCAAAACTAATGCTTCTCTTGATGGTTCATAGAAAAGGTAAATTACATTCTAATATTGTTTGAAATGCATACATAGTGCTTTAAAATGACCCCACATTTTAATAAATTTTAGATTTTGTGTTGGACAAAGAAATTCTATGAATGTAAAACCTGAAATAAAAAACACAAGCAACAACTAATCAAAATAATGTTAGCAGTCCTTTATGCCATTGTAATTGTTTTACAAAAAACAATCCAATTATATATGTATATATTCACAGAGCAGCAGTATATGATTGTCAGTTTTGTTTAGAGAGCTAAATATGAGTGACAACAGAAACTGACATTTTGAAGTGTCACAGGTGAATGACAGTTAAAGGATAACTATTGCCAAAATGCAACCTGGGCTGGTTTTTTTTTTACTGTAAACGAGACAAACATGTATCTTAAAGCATAATTACGACAAACGAGCCGTTTTTGAGATTGACCGTGATTTCGTTTTGTAGTCAATGGCCGGTGAATGGGAGTAATAGGGGCACTACTTTGAGCGCATCAAAATCGATATTTTTACAACACTAAGAAGGCTCGACACACCATGAAACTTTGCTCGAAGTATCGCTGGGTCTCTACACATGAACTCGAGCATTGAGAACATTGTTTGTGTACACAGAGTTTACTAAAAAGAAACACTATATCAGACCACTTTCACTGTTTGAGTTTCCGCTCGCGGCTGTCTTCCAGAGGTGTCGATCTCCGATTGCGATGATGGATAGCTCCTAAAGCATATTTCCACATAAATGCACGGCTAATTCGTTGTTTTGTCGCAAGTGAAAAACAATATTAACCTTCTAGTTGTAAAAAGAGCCTCATATAAGCCTAATATTTTGTCCTATGGAGTCCATTCATTCGCATTCAGAGATCGACACTTCTTGATTGGCAACACGGCTGCGAGCGGAAACCCAAACAGTGAAAGTGAGTTGTTCAAAACCTTTCTTTTTAGTAAACTCTGTGTACACAAACAATGTTCTCAATGCTCGAGTTCATGTGTAGAGACCCAGGCGATACTTCAAGCAAAGTTTCATGGTGTGTCGAGTCTTCTTAGTGTTGTAAAAATATCGATTTTGATGCGCTCAAATTTATGCCCCTAGTATTCCCATTCACCGGCCATTGAAAACAAAACGAAATCACAGTCAATCTCATAAACGGCTCGTTTGTCGTAATTATGCTTTTATTTATATGTTTGTCTCGTTTACAGTAAAAAAAACAGCCCAGGTTGCATTTTGGCAATAGTTATCCTTTAAGTTTGTGCTGTGCAAATGAATCTACAAGATTATGGAAAACTTATTGTTTAATATTTTCCTAACAGCGCATGTGTGCTGAAAGTCAATAAAGAAGGATTGTAGAACGGAAGAATATTCCATTCAAAGGAACAGATGAGGCCCCATGGGTTCATTTATGTGTGTACGCTTATCTTGACAAAGGTTGCCTGCCTGTTTCGCGTTTTTCTCTATGGGTTTGATGACATAACTATGTACACCAGGGGTCCCCAAACTTTTTTCTGAGCGGGCCACATAATTTTCTTTTCTTTAATGGGGGGCCGGGTCGGTTTATAAAATAAAATTCCATGGGCTGGACTGACTACTATTATTATTTTATTATGATTTTATCTGTATTTATTATACCTTTTAATGCTAGAATAGTTTATCATTTTTTATGCACCAGACAGACAAATGATCATTTCGTTTCAAAAGATATACAGGTGCTTCTCAGTAAATTAGAATATCATGGAAAAGTTCATTTATTTCAGTAATTCAACTCAAATTGTGAAACTTGTGTATTAAATAAATTGAATGCACACAGAGTGAAGTAGCTTAAGTCTTTGGTTCTTTTAATTGTGATGATTTGGCTCACATTTAACAAAAACCCACCAATTCACTATCTCAACAAATTAGAATATAGTGACATCCCAATCAGCTAATCAACTCAAAACACCTGCAAATGTTTCCTGAGCCATCAAAATGGTGTCTCAGTTTGGTTCACTAGGCTACACAATTATGGGGAAGACTGCTGATCTGACAGTTGTCCAGAAGACAATCATTGACACCCTTCACAAGGAGGGTAAGCAACAAACATTCTTTGCCAAAGAAGCTGGCTGTTCACAGAGTGCTGCATCCAAGCATGTTAACAGAAAGTTGAGTTGAAGAAAAAAAAGTGTGGAAGAAAAAGATGCACAACCAACCGAGAAAAACTTTGGGTAACTGGGAGATGAGTGAGTTCTTGCTTTTGCACTTGTCCCACAAGCAGTGCTAGTTTCACCTCAAATGCTATTGAGTCATTTTGTCATCGCTCTGATTTTTCTAGCTGGCTCGCGCATCACCAGTTCGATCGTGACGACGCATTACGTTGAATGTACCATTCTGTTAGTGAATTTAACAAATAATTATACCTTAGTTAATAACTAAGGGAAATTTTTGTTTGAAAGCCAACCTTTATTATCAAAAACCCACATGATATAAGTAAAACATATTTAAAATTACATTTTCAAAATATGTCTCTGGCATTGTTCAGAGGGCCGGTCCAAATGTGGGGGAGGGCCGCATTCGGCCCCCGGGCCTTAGTTTGGGGACCCCTGACGTACACTGTCACAAAACTCACTCAGACCACCTGTGTTTGACAGTTTCTGCTATAAGGGAGGAAAGAGAAAAACATTTGGATTTGCTTCAGGTCCTTATTAATCTTTACAGACTCCAGCAGAGACATAAAATGGGATTGTGACATGGAAGTTATGTTCTACACACAACACAGTGCATGCCAGTGTAAATCTTAATGTAAAATAATAACTCCTTGGAGGCACCCCTAAAACTTTTCAGTCAGAGAGCCAGGAACCAGGTGGAAAATGGTTGGATATTGATTGATTGATTGATTGATTGATAAACTTTATTAATCCCAAAGGGAAATTAAATCATCATGGCAGCTCAATACATCAATAAACACAACTTCTCTAGACAGACAAATTATACAGTCTAATAGCGCTAGGTAGAAATGATTTCCTATAACGTTCCTTCAAGCAACAAGGATGAATAAGCCTGTTGCTGAAGCTACTCTCAAGATTGTCCAGAGTCTTATGGAGAGGATGAGTTTCATTGCTGATGATCGCTAACAGCTTTGTCAGCACTCTATCCTTAGCCACTTCCTCCAAAGTACTAAGCTCAGAACCGACAACAGATTCAGCCTTTTTGATGAGTTTGTTTAATCTGTTGGCATCCTTTGTCTTAAGTCCCATACCCCAACACCCCACAGCAAAGAAGATAGTACTCGCCACAGCAGTCTGATAAAACATCTTAAGTATCCTGTTGCACATATATTAATATATTGAGAGAGAGAGAGAGAGAGAGAGAGAGAGAGAGAGAGAGAGAGAGAGAGAGAGAGAGAGAGAGAGAGAGAGAGAGAGAGAGAGAGAGAGAGAGAGAGAGAGAGAGAGAGAGAGAGAGAGAGAGAGAGAGAGAGAGAGAGAGAGAGAGAGAGAGAGAGAATTTCATGATCCCTTTAAAAATTTTAGAAATAAATTTCCACCTTTGTCAAAGAACAATATGTCCTAAAAGAAAGAAAGAGAATAAAAAGAGATCAGTCCAAACAATAATCACTATTATAATATTGCATATTTTCACAACTGCATTGATATTTGGGTAACACTTTACAATAAGGTGTCATTTGTTAATATTAGTTAATGTATTAATTAACGTGAACAAACCATGAGCGATACATTTATCACACTATTAATTAATCTTTGTAAATGAAAAATTGTTGTTCATTAAATGTTAAATGTTAGTTCACAGTGCATTAACTAATGTTAAGCAAAACTTGTGATTTTAATAATGCATTTAAATGCTGAAATTAACATTAACTAAGAATAATAAATGTTGTATAAGTATTGTTCATTTTTAGTTTGTTAACAAATGAATTAATGTTAACTAATGAACCTTATTATAAAGTGTTACCAATATTTGCTTAACTGATGTAATTTCATAATATTCAGTGCCTAGTCTAATTAATTTCCAAAACAGTTAAAAATATCCACCAAATGAATTTCTCTGGCAGCAAGACTGTGACTGTGAATCGCAGAAATCACTGGCATAACACTTACAATAAGGAGGCAAGCACCCAAAAGTACAGCCTTCATTTTAACATCCATGTCCATAGGGAACTGGATACAAAAGTTGCTGGCATCACTGATGCATTTCTTTATGAAACCACTCCGCTGTTTTGTGATTCGACCAATAGACTGTTCACCAATAAGGCCCATTACCTAAAGATAGAATTTCTTAGTGGTGCAAATTTGGGCAAAACCTTGTTTTTTTAAATATTGCTCTCATCTTGCATGAAATAAATGTTACCTCAAAGTCTATGTCACCACAGCATTTGAGTGGAATGAAGGGTCCCTTGATCCTTAGTAGCAACTCATTATTGGGGCCCAGGATGGAGAATTTTGGTAAAAAGGTGCACTCAAGTTTGACATAGCCTATGGTTACTCCAGGTGGAGCCTGTACCTCAAGCTGAGGGTAGAAAGTTCACATCAATCAATAAATAATATATACAAACATCTTTAATAATTATCTATGTTGGAGCTTGATAAGACTGGTAAGGTTTGTTCTACCTCTGAGAGGAAGCAGCGCATTGGTCTGTGCATCTGAATGACCTCTTGGTCCATGTGGTCTTTAATATGCATTTTAAAAGCACGTGCTGGACCAAAGATATTGCGTATAATGCAGTCACTGTCTTCTTTGGCGTGGTAGATCTCTTGCCCGATGCTGTTCTTGATCTCATACTGGTTGTTAGTCTCAAAGCGAGTGAGAACTGTGAAAAATGAGATCAAAGTTTGTCAGATTAATACATCTCCTCGGATTAAACAAGGAGTGCAGTCTTTTGGAAATCAAAGTGTTGACAAAAATTATTCAAATATTAGCAGTGATCTAATACACTTAATAAAAAAAAAGAAAGAACTAAAAGAAAAAGACTTACTCTCTATACACTCCATTTTTTGGTGAATAAGTATCTGGTCGATCTGAAATGCACCAAAAATACCAGGTAACATCCAGACATCTCACTTCCAGACAGATATATTGATAAAGAGAGCCCACCTGAGTGAGGTACTCGAGACCAGGTGGTACTCCATAAAGTAGAACTGGTGGTGGAACTGCAGGTGCTAAAGTTTTTGGTGAGGGCATGAGAATACATCATCATTAGAATTTAATTGACTAAATATAATTTTTTTGGAACTACAGCTTTTGCCTAAGTTGAGCTGTTTATCATGTTCAGAACTGATTTAAGCTTTGTTGTTAAGCTTAATTTCCTTCAGACAAAATAAGTAACATTTGTATATATAAATATTACAGTTGAGGTCAAAAGTTTACATACACCTTGCACCTTGCAAAACGTGAATTATTTTACCAAAATAAAAGGGATCATACAAAATGCATGTTATTTTTGAATTAGTACTGACCTGAATAAGATATTTCACATAAAAGATGTTTACATATAGTCCACAAGAGGAATAATAGTTGAATTTATTAAAATGACCATGTTCAAAAGTTTACATAAACTTGATTCTTAATACTGTGTTGTACAATGGTCCCTTGTTTGTCCTGAACAGTTAAACTGACCGCTGATCCTCAGAAAAATCCTTCAGGATTTTTGTGTATTTGAACCCCTTCCAACAATGACTATACAATTTTAAGATTCATCCAACTCATATGCAACTATTACAGAAGGTTCAAACACTCACTAATGCTTCAGAAAGAGCCAGGGTTGAAAACTTTTGAAATTTGAAGATCAGGGTAAATTTAACTCTGGGAAACATACAAGTGTCTTTCTTTTCCTTTCTGAAGGGTAGTACTAAATTAAAAAAATATGGCATTTAGGCAAAATAAGAAAAAGGTACATTTTCATTCTGTTCAAAAGTTTACACCCCAGGCTCTTAATGCATCGTTTTTCCTTCTGAAGCGTCAGTGAGAATTTGAACCTTCTGTAATAGTTGCACATGAGTTCCTTAGTTGTCCTTAGTTGTGAAAAAACCATACAGTCATTGTTGGAAAGTGTTCAAATACACAAAAATGCTGAAAAAGCAAAGAATTTGTGGGACCTGAACAAATTTTCTGAAGAACAGCGAACAGTTTAACTGTTCAGGACAAATAAGGGACTCATGAACAACTATCACTGAACCAAAAAAAAAAAAAAAAAAAAAAACACAGCTGTGGATAAGGCAGGTAACAACAGTATTAAGATTCAAGTGTATGTAAACTTTTGCACAGGGTCATTTTTTTATCAATTCAACTATTATTTTCTCTTGTCTACTATATGTAAACAACTTTTATGTGAAATATCTTATTCACGTCAGTACTAAATAAAAAATAACATGCATTTGTAAAATAATTTACATTTTGCAGATTTTGCAATGTGTATGTAAACTTTTGACCTCAATTGTATATTACACTCAGACATACATTATTCTATCTTTACCTGCATATGGCTGAACCTGGTGAGGTGCTGGATTACTTGGATCAAACTTATTCAAGACTGGCTGAACTGGAGTTAGTTGATTCTCTGACTGAAATTCTACAGCTGGAGGATCCGGTGCAGTACCTTCTGTCTGAGGCATGGGATTTGGTTGGTGATTTTGTGGTGGACAACCTAGTTTGATGCAACATTTAATCAAACATTTGGAGTTTAATTATCTAGCTAGTTTTCTGATGACTTTTAAAATCAATTACATCTGAACATCAAAATATTATACATCACTCATATGCATATTTGTTCTGTTTACCTGCATTACTTGGATCAGGCTGAATCAAGATTGGCGGAGCTGGAGGCGGTTGATTCACTGACTGACTGTCTACAGCTGGAGGAGCCGGTGCAGGACCTTCTGACTGAGGCAAGGGATTTGGAAGGTTGTTTTGCACTGGATAACCTAGTTTAAGACAATAATTTTCATTATATTTGACATCTAAATATAATATATCATTCACATACACATTTATTGTTTTCACCTGCAAATGAAGGAAGCTGGTGAGGTGCTGGATTACTTGTACTGGATTGATTCAAGACTGTCTGAACTGGAGGTGGACGATTGCCTTGCTGGAGACCCGCAGCCTGAGGAACCTGCCCTGGTACACCATAACCTCCCATAGGATAAGCAGATATGTGCCGTCCTGGCTGAGGCATTGGATTTGGAAGGTAGTATTGGACTGGATAGCCTTTTAAAGACAATAATCAATAGGTTAATCACTAAAGGATTTGTTCACTTCCAAAATAAAAATTTCCTGATAATTTACTCACCCCTATGTCATCCATTTATGTCTTTCTTTTTTTTAGTCGAAAAGAAATTAAGGTTTTTGAGGAAAACATTGCAGGATTTCATTCCAGGAACATTCTAATGGGTTGAAGGTCTAAATTGCAATTTCAATGCAGCTTCAAAGGGCTCTACACAATCCCAGCTGAGGAATAAGAGTCTTGTCTTAATTTATATATGTTTTAACCACAAATTCTTGTCTTGCACTAGCTCTGTGATACACATGCGTGCCTTCACGCATTGCGTAGTCATGTTGCAGAAGTCAAGCGTGTTTAATTCTCTGTCTGTGTACTTTGGTTAAAAAAGGTAGGGTAGGGCGAAAAAATCATCCGATTGGGCACCATTAAAGTTCACTATATGGAGAAAAATTCTGGAATGTTTTCCTCAAAAACCTTTTCGACTGAGGAAACAAAGACATGAATATCTTGGATAACATAGTGAGTAAATTATCAGCAATTTTTATTCTGGAAGTGAATTAATCCTTTACTTTTAAGTCTAATAAATTATTTATTTTCTAATGACATTCAAGTAACTTTTTTTTAACATTTGAACATATAAATATTACAAACTTCTCAAACAAACATTATTCTACATTTACCTGCATATGGCTGAAGCTGGTAAGGTGCTGGATTACATGGACCTGAAAGATTCATGACTGGCTGAACTGGAAGTGGTTGATTCTGTGGCTGGAGCCCTGCGGCTGGAGGAACCGGACCAGGTCCTGATGTTTGTGGTATGGCATTTGGAAGGTAGCTTTGGACAGGATAGCCTAGTTTAAGGCACAGATTGAGACTGAAAGTGAAAATCTTGAATGTTTTAACAATCTAGATAGTGTAGTAACAACATTTTCTCTTTGTGTGCCACAATTTGTATTAATGTGATGTGTATTGTATTAAAAAATGTTATGTAACACTCAGATATATACATGTATTCTATGTTGACCTTTATATGGTTGAATCACATAAGGTAAAGCACTGATTGGAGCAGACAGATTCATGACTGGCTGAGAATCAGTTGAAGGTGGTTGATCCTCTAGCTGAAACTCAGCAGGTGGAGGAATCGGATCAGGACCTTAAAGAGAGTGAAAACCTTTAACTTTCTAGTTAGTATATTTAACATAAATTCATCTGTTTGAACCACTATTTGAAAATATTTGTGTATGTAATCTAGACTGAATAACAGCAAAGTACATTTACTACAGTCTAATTTCCTTATGAATTTTGAAATTATATAACACTCAGATATACTGTACATACACATGTATGTATGTTCTTCCTGATCAACCTCATGAACCACTTCATAAAGTGGTTCAGACTGTTTCAAAGGTGGCTGAACCGGAGGCAGTTGATCGTCTGTCTGGAGTCCTGTGGATGGATGAGCTGGTGGAGGAGACATGGGATTTGGAAGGTCATTTTGGGGTGGACAACGTAGCTAATGAGGATTTTTTTTGTTTGATCTACTATAACTTTAACTGTGCACATGGTAACGCTTGTTCTCTGAGATAACGGGAACAAGTGTTACATGAAGACACTATGAGGGAAACTCCCGTTTACTCTGAATACTGAAGTCTGATTTGTTAACATTCATGTATCTGCACAAACAAATGGTATTTCAACCCACCAGAATGGGCAGAACAAAATGCTATTTCAACAGAATCTTCCGACTTATGGAATTTTCCATCATTTAAGACAGAAATGACCAGTCAAGGGCCAGAGCATCTCGCTCCTTTGAGAAAAATTAGGTGAAAAGGTCCACCTCTGCCCTTGAAGACATTCCAAATCACCTGAACCACTTTGGGGTGTAGTCTCCATTCCCCTGCCCAATATGTCCGCTCCTTGGTTCTGTCTGTCCAGCTTGTGCACTGCCCTCTCAGTGAGTGCAGGTTGCACTATGCCAATAAAAGGAGGTGTTTCACCATCCTGTAGAGGTACCTTAAAGGGGTTATCGGATACAAAACTAACTTTTACATGTTGTTTGAACATTAATGTGTGTTGGCAGTTTGTGTACACAACCACCCTACAATGATAAAAATGCACCCAGTGGTATTTTTTTAATCTTTAAAAGTAATATCCCCTTTTTAAAATCAGGTCATTCTCAGCTTCTTGTCGTTGTGACGAAACAGTTGATTGACATGAGTGTCTTACGTTAGACCCACCCTCACCGAGCTAAAACAGTCCGAATACGATCGCCATTGTGTCGACTCAGGTGCAGAGGAAGACTCTACTTGAGCGATTGAGGTGTTCTGTTGTTGGATGTAATAATGCACATAACAGTAGTCATTTACTCCCGACATCTGAGCCGCTTAAGAGGCAGAGACAACGTTACTTTCATTTTTAAAAGGAAAGCGCCGATCCCGATCTACATATGCATCTATTTTCGTGCAAATCATTCGTGATGCAGCTTCACCCACAGCAGAAGTGAGTATAAGGTTTTTTTTATGCATCTTTGCAAATGGCCTTTCTTAATAATGTGCTTGTTAGCAGGTTTCGCCGATAAACGCGGCTAAATGCAGCTAAAAGCTGCTAAATGCTAAAGTAAACATTACAGCCCATACGATAAAATGAGCTGATATTTTGCAGAGCTGATTATGACAAGGTAAAAGGGTGTTTTTTTACACTACTGCTGAGCATTTTTAACCAAAGTATATTAGAGACTTTTCATTAGGCCCTAAAGAATCATATGAACTTGTGGAAAATGGGCATCCAATGACCCCTCTAACTTGAGACTGTCCTGGCAATTTATAGAGGCTACCACCATCATGTTGTACTAACGAAGTGTACAAGGACGTGGTGATGCCAGGAAGGTTTTTAAGGCTGAAAAAACAGCCATAATTTCAAGGCAGTTATGTAGGCGTTGCTTCAGGAAGGACCAGGAGCCAAACACCGGTCTACACTTAAAAATAAAGGTTCTTTTTCGGCATCAGTGGTTTTATGAAGAACCTTAAATATCCATGGAACCTTTCAAGTGCAGTAAAGTCGAAAAAGGTTCTTTTGATTTGTAAAATGTTCTTCAAAATGGTTCAGTGGAATTGTCTACTGAAAGGTTCTTTAGGGAACCAAAAATGGTTCTATGGCATCATATGCAAAAACACTCTTTTGGAACCTTTATTTTTTTTTTAAGGGTACCCTCACACAGTGACCCCTGACCTAAGCTGGATGACTGTCTGGTACAGGTGGGAGGCCTTCCAAGGGGCCATAGCTCTGATGCAGCAGTGGTTCACCTAAAAGTAAAGGCGTCCCAGATGCCAAATGTGGGATGGTAGAGACTTTGAGACAAAATTTGAGGGGCCACATGTGAGGCAGGCCCAGTGGAATCACAGAGGAGGCAGGCTGAGCATCCTCTGGAATAATTCAAGGGCAAGAGTATGAATGATGGCGCAAGCCACTGAATTGTTGGGAAGCATATAGATTTTGGTGGGCTGAAATGCCATTTGTATGTGCAGCTACTCAAACAGAGGTTCCCCCATAGTGTGTTCTAAATGGATCTTTTGTTAATTGTTTGTTTTGAAATTTACAGAATTTTTGTTTAGCTATCTGTTTGGATCATTCATCACTGATTTGGTTTGTTAGTTTTGCTAAGCTTAATTTATTTCCTTTAAAATGAAAATATTACAGAACACTCAAAATTACATTTATTGTATATTTACCTCCATGTGACTGAACCTGGTCAGGTGCTGGCTGATTCAAAACTGGCTCAACTGGAGGTGGTAGATTATCTGACTGAAGTTCTATGGCCGGAGGAGCTGGTACAGGACCTTCTAGTTAAGACATGAAATTTGGATGTTGGTTTTCAGTTTGTTTTGGTAGACAGTCTAGTTTAGGAGTGTCCAAACTCGGTTCTGGATGGCAGCTGTCCTGCAGAGTTTAGCTTCAACTTGCCTCAACACACCTGCCTAGAAGTTTCCAGTATGCCTAGTAAGAACTATATTTGTTGCTTCAGGTATGTTAACTTCGGGTTGGAGCTAAAGTCTGCAGGACACCGGCCCTCCTGGAGCAGGATTGGACACCCCCGGTCTAGTTTAAAACAATATTCAATAAAACTAAATCATTCCGGTAATGATTTTGTTGTGGTCTCTAATTGTGTCTGTTCATTACACAAAGCTGCATATGGCCTACATTTAGAATCAAGGCCTTTTCTGATCAATGTGGAATTTGTTGGCTGAAAGGTCATATTATACTTATTCAGTGATGCATTTATACAGCAAACAAAAATGAAAAAAGAAAGCTTGAAACAGACAAGCGACAGACAAAAAAAAAAAAAATAACATGTCGGAAACATTTAAAAAAAATGTGGTCAAACATGTTATTGCGCATTCCATTCCTCCATCTTCTTGATCTATTATTTTTTTACACACAAAAAAAATATTTTCTTGGGCATTCAAACATTTCAAATTACTACAAGATAAATTACTTAGCAGCAGGGTGTGTGTCACCTGATAAAAAACAGGCACATTAAAAAGATGACTGTTAACTGAATTAAAAATAATAATTAAAAATGTTAATATTAAACAAATAAAACTTAAAAAGTACCTGGTTCTGACATGCTGAAGACCTTTTGTTAGAGAAGCTGCACAGCCACTTTGGAGATGAAGGAGAAAAAAAAAAGCTTATTTGCAAATATGTGTGTCCAAATGAAGTCAAAAATTGAAGTTGCATCATTTCCAACAACTACAATGAGGTAAATTATCACCTTTAAACGATTAAAACTGAAAAAGAAAGTCTTACCTCTTGGGATGCTCCAAAAATGAGCTCTCTGTAAAGAAGTTCCTTGGTGATGAAATTTTTGTTAAGATAAAGGGATAAATAATATTTAGAAATGTTCTTCTGTTTAACACATGCAGTAACCTGTGTGTGTGTTGCGATCCCAAATATTTATTTGCGGTTTCTGTTCTGACAGTATCCCCTCCCCTTTTCTTACATATGTAAATTAACAACATGAGAAAGGTGTAACATTTATTAAAAAAAAAAAAAAAAAAAACTCTAACCTTAATGCCTCACACTACTAGTCCAAGCAGATAAAATGTAGGAGATTTTAACATATCTACAAACCACCTTTAGAGGTACAGTAGCTTTTGTTTAGTACAGTACCTTCAAAAAGACACCTTATTTACCCATATAGGTTTCATAACAGCATTAAGGGTGCATATTACTACTAATATACATATTAGGGTACTAATTTGCACGCTTTAGGGGTAAAGAGTGTACAGTCGTGGCCAAAAGTTGTGAGAATGACACAAATATTAGTTTTCACAAAGTTTGCTGCTAAACTGCTTTTAGATCTTTGTTTCAGTTGTTTCTGTGATGTACTGAAATATAATTACAAGCACTTCATACGTTTCAAAGGCTTTTATCGACAATTACATGACATTTATGCAAAGAGTCAGTATTTGCAGTGTTGGCCCTTTTTCAAGACCTCTGCAATTCAACTGGGCAATCAACTTCTGGGCCAAATCCTGACTGATAGCAACCCATTCTTTCATAATCACTTCTTGGAGTTTGTCAGAATTAGTGGGTTTTTGTTTGTCCACCCACCTCTTGAGGATTGACCACAAGTTCTCAATGGGATTAAGATCTGGGGAGTTCCAGGCCATGAACCCAAAATTTCAACGTTTCGGTCCCCGAGCCACTTAGTTATCACTTTTGCCTTATGGCACGGTGCTCCATCGTGCTGGAAAATTGCATTGTTCTTCACCAAACTGTTGTTGGATTGTTGGAAGAAGTTGCTGTTGGAGGGTGTTTTGGTACCATTCTTTATTCATGGCTGTGTTTTTGGTCAAAATTGTGAGTGAGCCCACTCCCTTGGATGAGAAGCAACCCCACACATGAATGGTCTCAGTATAAAAACTTAAGCAGCAACTTTTCCAATTTCCAATATTTATGTAATTCTCAAAACTTTTGGCCACGACTGTAGAAAGATATCCCTTTGATTTTTTTTCTATCTATCTATCTATCTATCTATCTATCTATCTATCTATCTATCATTATTGAGTATATTTTATGTAAATCTGATTTTGGTCTAATTATTTACCCAAAAAACTACAGAATGATTTATCTAATTATTTCATTTTTGTCATAATCCTGTAAAATTGGGAAAGCAGCTGTGTTAAAAAGTGTTACTGTGTTAGCTACTGTTGAATTTCCAAGCAGTATTAATGTGAATTGTTAAAAGAAAACAATAAAACAAAAAAAGTATTTGTTGAACTGTCTATTGTAAATGCTAATGTATATGTGTATTAAGGGGAGACACTGCAGGCAAAAAATACAGTTTTTTAATGCACCTGTCAAGTTTGAGATTTTGGGCTTTTTGGTTTTTCA
This sequence comes from Garra rufa, assembly GCF_049309525.1. NCBI lineage: Eukaryota > Metazoa > Chordata > Actinopteri > Cypriniformes > Cyprinidae > Garra > Garra rufa. The sequence continues at coordinate 46,027,000 of NC_133363.1, read as the reverse complement.
TAAAGTGTTTTTTCAGACTAGTGAAAAGAAAACATGGAAAAAGACACTGTTACGTGTTTCTTTTATAGCACTTTATCTATTTGTGTCAATAGATTTCAATATCAATAAAGATTTTTAAAGGGCGTTTTCTCAAAAAAATCCTATACTGAGCCATAAATCTGGTGCTACTTGGACACGTCATCAGTGAAGAACCCGGGGTCATAGGGTGTTTCGGGTCTTTAATCTTCATACACCCTCACCCGGGCCACCCAGCCGGGGGTGATCAGTCCCTGGCTTGTGTCCAAGTGGCCTGTCGCTCCACGGATCCCCCCTGCGGCCTCTAAGATGTTTCTGATGGCTTTTCTCAATAGCAGTCCTCTCACTCCAAGGAGTTTGAGGGTTCGCAGCAGTGAGTGGCCTGCGAAGCCTCAGCACCCGACCTCAACTGGCTCACAGCGGATTTTCCACCCGTTGTTCCGGCACTCCGAGCTGAGCTCTGCATACTTAGCCCTCTTCCGCTCATGGGCCTCTTCAATATGGTCTTCCCAGGGGACTGTCAGTTCCCACTTGCTTAGTAGACTCAGATGTTAGCACCATATCTGGGCGGAGAGAAGTGGCTGTGATGTTGCCTGGGAGTTTGAGCTGTCTTCCTAGGTCGACTTGAAGCTGCCAATCACGAGCGGTGGAGAGGAGCCCCCCTGTAGGCCTAGGCCGTTGGTGTTGTTCCTTCCGCCCAGCTCTAATGAAGGTGATCGTTTGTTTGGGGGCTGCCTGAGTCTTACTGTGCTGGATCGCTGTGCAGATGGAGTCCGCCAAAACCTTAAGCACCCGGTCATGGCGCCAGCGGTACCGCCCCTCCCCTAGAGCTTTCGAGCAGCTGCTCAAAATGTGCTCCAGGGTGCCCCTCTTCTGGCACAGCTTGCACTCAGGAGTGTCTGCCAGGCCCCAAGTGTGCAGGTTGGCTGGGCTTGGGAGGATGTCGTAGACGGATTGGACAAGGAACTTGATCCGAAGTGGCTCAGCTTTCCAGAGATCTACATGTTCCCACCTGGTCCACGCTCCTTGTTTGGACATGGCGGCCATTTTGGTGTAGCGTTCTTCCTCCACCTCTACTCGTATCTCATCCTGAATCAGTCTGCGCCTCTCTTTTCCACGAGCCAGATTGTAACGTGGCCTGGGAAAACAAACGAAACCTGCTCGTCCCGTCGCCACAGAGCCCACCAGCGTTTTGTGCCTTAGTCACACCTCAGCTTTAGTGACGGCTTCTTGCGCCTGCCACTTCCTCCCGGTCTTCTTTTTCCCTACATTTTTATTCCTGTCTATATTCTGAAGGTTTTTACAGAGGGATTTGTTCATATATAATTTGCTTGATTTTATACAACATTTTATTCCATTTTATTCCCTAAAAACTGTAATATATATATATATATATATATATATATATATATATTTAATTATAAAAATTACTATATATTTTTTTCTGCCTGTTCTAAGAACATGTAAAAAAAATTATTATGTCTCATCTGCATATTAAAACCTAACATTTAAAAAAAACCTTGTAATACAAATAATGTTTGCAATTAACTGTTAACTATTTTTGCTGATTTTGCTTAAAAAGAATGACAGAGATTATTGTTTTTAGATAAGGTTAGGTATTGCAAGATTGTGAATGATAATTGAATGATAATTATCTTTAGCCTACATCTAAAGTCCTTTATTTAGCTACTATAATAGAGGTTCAGGAAAAATGTGTATGTTTTTGGCTTTTTCCTATAATATAATCACACAAACCACCAACATAACAATATTACACATTTATTATGTTTAATGTTATTCTAATATAACATATTATAGAAATAAATACAAACATGTACACAAGAAGACACATTTGCATGTATATTTAGCTATATTGATTATGCATGGGGAGACAGTAGAGGATTGTAACACTACTAATTGAACAAATTAGCTGGATGGAACATTTGATTAACAAAATAAATGTTATCTGTCACTGTTACATTTAACCATGTTAGTGATACAAAGTTCAGGAAACAAGTTTAATTTGCAGCATATAAATGTGGGAAAATTATATCAAAATTAGAAATACATAGTGACCAATACATAGATGTTAAAAAGTGTCTCAACACTCTTCTGACTGTATATTTTCATAATGTTATATATCCTATATATTCTCTTACTGATACAAGGCCAGTCTCTATAACTACTACCTAGGACAAAAATGTCATCATATGGTATGTAATGAAAGTTATGAAAATTTGAATATTAAAGTATATTAATAGGACTTTTTAGAAATGTTTCCTTAATTTCCGTGTGTGTTTCATGCTACACATAGTTTTAATTGGCAAATAATCAATATTTAACATCATCCTAAGAATTAAGAGCGACTCAATGGGAAGCTGGCCTTTATAAGCCAACAAGCGCCCCCTGTCGGACACTCTTTCTTCACACTCGGACAAAAAACAAAACAAAACAAAACAGCTATTAGTAACAACTTGGCATTATACTCATTTTAAGTCACTGATCTATACACACAGAAAATCATGCAACTACTTGCTTGTTTTTTCCTTTTTTTAGGCTGTTGCCAGAGTCAGTAACATGCATGTAACCCTCAACATCATGCATTATTTGGCTGTATGAACATCCATATGTTTTAACTAAAATGCTTTGCATTTAACAAAATAAATCTGAATTTCCATCTAAACGACTGAAAAAAAATATACTTTATGCATTAGATAAGTCTAGAAAAACATGCTTAATGTTGTATGTTACAGTTAATTTCTAATAAAAAGTTTAAAGTAACAAAGATGTGAATGTTAGTTGCCTGTATTACTGTAACAGTATTTTGTAATTATTATAGGCTATGACTGTTTAAAAGGCACTCATGATATTTCACCTGTCACTGTAAATATTGCTGGTCACATGAACACTACAAAATGACCTTGAACGTCCACTGCAGTGCCAGCTGTCTATGGCTTTGGTTGCAGGAAATAATAGAAGTCCAGACTCAAACGTCGTCCACAGAATGTAAGAATTTCATCAGTTTAAAAAAAGGCTCGAAAGATGATGTGAGTTAGTGGAAAAAGTTATTTCATATGTAACTTATCAGGAGCTCTAAGAGAATACAGTATTGCGCTGGTTTGTGTCTCCCACTTTTTCAAAGAACATGAAATCCTATGAAAGAAAAAGAGAACAAAGATCAAAGTCAGTACAGAATCTAGTAACTTATAGGAACTACCCATCATGACGGTTCCTGAGAACTAAATTTCCCCCCAGGGCCATTTTCCTGATTGTATTCGCACTGCCAACAGAAACTCTGAAGTGACGTAAGCTGGCTAACAGCAACATCATTTCAGCGTGGCATTCAACAACATAAACAACAGAAGAATGGAGGACGCCATGTTCGGAGATGTTTTTAATGTGTATACTGGGTTTGGTGATAACAGATAGAATGTAGACGAATAAGTTATTCAATATAAAGGTGAAATTAGAGGGCTACAAGACCCATGATCGAGGCTGAGAAAAGAGCAGAATGCCATAGACAAAGGCGACAGGTAAATGCCGTTAACATGAACTTTCTTTATGTTTATGTCTTGTAATGATTTAAAAATTGTTGTGTGATTACACAGGTTTTTAAAAATGGTAGGTGCCTGTCTTTTTCCACATGTATTTGTCCATTCAGCGTACACTGCGTCTGCGTAGTTCCTATAGAATTGTTTTAGACCCTACTCTGAAATAGGAAATTATTTTGTTTCCTCCAGAAGGACTTCCTAGAACTAAAATTGTTCTTAGTTCCTCTGGTGCAAAAAAAAACAGGTACTTTCTCCAATGGTTCCACAAACTATGAAAAGTTCCTCCGGAGCGAATGCCTCTTATACAATCTTAAAAATAAAGGTTTCAAAAGGGTGTTTTTGCAGTGATGCCATAGAAGAACCTTTTTAGGTTTCCCAAAGAACCTTTCAGTGAACAGTTCCTAGAAGAACCATTTTAAAGATCAATTTAAAAATCTAAAGTACCTTTTCTGCATTTGAAAGGTTCCATGGATGTTCAAGGTTCTTCATACAACAACTGATGCCAATAAAACCCTTTTTAAGATTGTAAGTAACTTTGCAACTACATTTCAACTACCAGTCGTTAGAGTATTAGTAGACTTTAATTTAAGTGCTATAACACTTTATTTTAATGCTCCCAACATTCTACCAAAGTAAATTTGCAAGGACAGTACATGTCAATTTATTCTAATAATCCTAACCGAATGGTCTACTAAAACTCAATTATGAGAGTTAACACTCAGTTGCAAATTAATTCAAGTTAGCTGGCATGTATTTGCAAAGTTACTTATAGTTGATTGAATGTCTACTTTGGAGTATTAAAAGTGTAACCTATTATTTTTATATTGGCACCATATACTTGATTATTTCTAGAAAAAAAAAAAAGAGATAGCTTGCTGTTGACTTTGAGTACATGAATCTAAGTTTCTTTAAGATCTATCTATATTATATATATATATATATATATATATATATATTAGTGCTGTCAATTGATTACAAAAATAAACAAATTAAAAGTTCATGATTAATCCCACCTAACATTAAAGTTTTTATTTTAATGTTAATTATATATTGGAATAATTTCACATTTAACCTTTAAATGAATGTAGAAACAACATAAAGACAGTATATTTTTAATATGTGACCCTGGACAGAAGAAGTTGGAGCGCGCATCTGAAAAGTCTCCCATTTGATGTGGTGATCAAGACGTTCTGAGATTAAATAAATGCACTTCTTCTCAAGAAAAAAAAAAAAAAAAAGAGAGACAGAAGCAGCAGTTGTGAGTGGGGTGGCCAACCCTAGCCCCACCCCTGCGTTAAATATTTTTAACACCATTACACTAGAAAAATTAATCACCTGCCTTAACATACTAATTTTGACAGCACTAATATATTTATGTATATATCAATACTGGAAAAAAGGAAAGTAGCCTCACACTCATATCCAAGAGAGAATTTATGAATTGATGGGTTGTGGTTGCATAAGGGTTAGAGATCTGTGGCATTGTAATGCCCTCAAAGGCATTTTGAAGCATTCAGACTATTATGGATCATTAAATGTTTTATTAGCTTAATACTCACAATCAGGAAGCAAGCGCCCATAAGTACAGCCTTCATCTTAACATCCATGTCCATAGGGAACTGAATGCCAAAGTTGTCAGTATCAGTGAAGACTTCCTTTAATAGACCACTCCACTGCTTACTGATTCGACCGATTGGCTTCCCAGTACCATCTTTGCCTTTGAGCTAAAGAAAGAAGTACAAATTTATGGTTAGAAACACAAATCTGCCAATTTTAAAATGATTGTTTACCTTCATATTTGTATATTAACAAAGCAAGAACATGTCAACAGTCACCTCAAAGTTCACATCACCACAGCAGTTACATGCCAAGCAGGGCCCCTCGAGCTTCATCATAGTCTCCTTGTTTGCCCCCTGGATGGAGAATTTTGGATAACAGGGGTGCCAGTCCTGCTTCACATATCCTACAGTCGTTCCCGGGGGTGCCTGTACCTCCATCTGTAGGTGAAATATTGCATTTATAGTCATAACAAATTAGAAATGGCACAGAAATGCCCAAATTGATTTCTAAGCAAGCAGCTATGGGTGCATACATACACTGAATTACTGTTCATTGGAATAAATTAAAATGAAATTTCTAGCAGCTACTGCACCAGTTGTCAATCACACAATGCTTCAGAAATCATTCTAATATGCTGATTTGGTGCTCAAGAAACATTTCTTATTATCAAAGTATTTTGAATAAAACAGCATTTATATAAAAAAAAAAAAAAAAAAAAAAACTGATCGCAGCTAAACTAAATGAACTGCATGACTGCTGACTCCTTGCAAAGACATAGAGTCGTATGTCCACACTGACTCTATGCCATTTTTAACTCATAAGCCACACACGTTCATGTCAGTAGATCACACAGCATGTCCTACAGATGAGTCACTGGCTGAATCTCAACCACACCCCCAGGTCCTGTAGCATGATTTCAGGTTTTTGTGACATCCATTATACCTCTTGCAGGCAGCAGGGGCACCAACAGGAGACACAACGGAAAGGTCTGATCAGTCGTATGACCTCTCGATCGGCGTTGTCTTTGATCTTCATGTCAAAGCTTCGGAGGGCACCACAGCAGTTGCGTGTACAGCAGTCATTTTTTTCTTTGGCAGAATAGATCTTTTGACCGAGGCTGTTCTTGATCTCATACTGGTTGTTGGTCTCAAAGCCAATGATTGCTGTAGAAGACCAAAAAGCACAGAAATGTGAAATGTTTCCAATGAAACCAATGAGTCACTAGTTTAAAAAAAAGTAGCAAGCAAATACAGTTGAGGTCAAAAGTTTAAATACACCTTGCAGAATCTGCAAAATGTTAATTATTTTAGCAAAATAAGAGGGATCATACAAAATGCATGTTATTTTTTATTTCGTACTTACCTGAATAAGATATTTCACATTAAAGACAAAAACAATAGTTGAATTTATAAAAATGACCCCGTTCAAAAGTTTACATACACTTGATTTTTAACACTGTGTTGTTATCTGAATGATCCACAGCTGTTTTTTTGTTTGTTGTTGTTTAGTGATAGTTGTTCATGAGTCCCTTGTTTGTCCTGAACAGTTAAACTGCCCACTGTTCTTTAGAAAAATCCTTCAGGTTCCACAAATTTTTTCGTTTTTCAGCATTTTTGTGTATTTGAACCCTTTTGAGTGTATTTCAAACCCTTTTTGAGATTCACACTGAGGGACTTTAACTGTTCAGGACAAACAAGGGACTCATTAACAACTATCACTAAACAAAAAAAACAGTTGTGGATCAACACAGTATTGAAAATCAAGTGTATGCAATTTATAAACGGGGGAAATTCAACCATTATTTTCTCTTGTGGGCTATATGTAAACGTCTTTTATGTGAAATATCTTATTCAGGTCAGTAAATAAATAAAAAATATGATTAATTTTGTATGGTCCCTCTTATTTTTGTAAAAGCAAGGTATATGTAAATGTTTGACTTTAACTTTACACAAAATACACCACAGAAGACTCACCCTCTAACAACTCCACTTTCTGATGAATAAGGATCTGATCAATCTGAAATACAAAGAGTATACCAGTTAACAAGACTTACAGAAGTAAAATCCAGAGAAGGTTGTATTTACAAGTTAATATCACATTTGTACACATTTTGTAAATGCAACTTAGCTAGGTTTACTGTGAATTTAAAAAACAATTACATACAATTTTTTTAGGGATTGTCCCCAACTCTGAAACTCCCAAGTTTCTCCACTCATAATCACGACTTTACATTCAATTTGTAAACACAAGTTTTCCAAATATTTGACTTTGAATGTACCAAAAGACATGGCAAACCTGAGTGAGGTACTCTAGACCAGGTGGTACTCCAGCAGCCACTGGTGCAGAAACTGGTGAAGCCATAGGTGCTGCCATGGGTGCTAGAGAAGGTTATGAAGAAGATCATCAGGCACAAACCATCATTAGCTTCATAAGAACTAATCTCTTTCTTTCATTTTATTCATCTGTGGACTCTGTGATCACTTTGCTTAACACTTTTCCCCACTTACCATTTGTTTACCATTTACCTACTGGCATTGTTTGTAAATTAAGTGTAAATTTAGACATGTTTACCTCCATACGGTTGGCCTTGGTGAGATGCTGGACTGACTGGACCAGGCTGATACATGATTGGCTGATCTGGAACTGGCTGGTATCCTACTTGGAACCCTACAGGTGGGGCCGCTTGTCCAGGATCTCCATATCCTCCCATGGGATAGGGGGGCATGGAGTGTCCACCTGGCTGGGGCATGGGATAAGGAGTCTGGTGTGGAGATGGGTAACCTGGAATAAAACAATTTAATAAGCAAAGAGAGAAATAATATAATCTTAGTAAAATGCTTCAGATGAGATATATTAGGCAATGTTGTTAAAATAAATATAAATATATATATATTTAATTACACAGATGCTACATTTGTAGGGATGTTTTGTTAAGATTGAGTTATTGCTTGGTTTGTGTATATTTTTGGACGCTTTGCTCGTTTGCATCATTCTTGAAGTCAGAATCTCCACATTTTGTTTTCTTTAAACCACTCTGTTGTAGATTTCCTCCTGCCTGTATTTTGTTTCTTAGCGTAAGCCAGCCTTTTTTTGAGTCTTAAATCATACACAGATGCCCTGACATGCTGTTGGAATGCATTGTTCAATTTAAGCTGAAATTCCACCATGCCTCACCACTGGGATATGACCTGGATTGATTGCATAATGACTGGAACAACTGACTGATTTAAGTTTTAATGAATAAAGAAACACAGATTTATATGTATGGATGCATGTATGTTAGGAAATTCTTGCAAGACAAGAGATCATATAGGCCTCTCATGTTCTGTGGGATGGATCTATTTTGGACTGCAGCATACATGTGAGGCATTCCAATGGAAAAAGGTATAAAAATAGCCACCAATTACGAGAAGGGGTCATAAATAATTCATTGAAACAATATTGATGATTTGCAGTAGTTATCTACAGTATAGTAATGTTGTGAATGCATGTAATTGTATTTAAATATTTAGCATCTTCCCTTTCTCACATTAGCTCATACACATCATATAGATGTGTCAGCATTAAGGGCAAATATGTAATTTCTGGATAGCTGGATAATAAACTATATATTTTATTATACGTGACCCTGGACCATAAAACCAGTCTTAAGTAGCATGGGTATATTTGTAGCAATAGCCAAAAATACATTGTATGGGTCAAAATGATCCATTTTTCTTTTATGCCAAAAATTAGGGATGCACGATATGTATCGGTCGATAACTTGCACGTTTTGTCAGTAAAGCCGGTTCTGTAATCAGCGGTAAATGCCATCAGGTGCGTGATTTCACGTTGAGCCGTATATACACTACACACAGCCGTTGTTTACAGACGAGCTGCGCACATTCACACTGATAATGAACATTGCTATGTGCAGCTCGTCGGTAAACAACGGCTGTGTGTAGTGTATATACGGCTCAACGTGAAATCACGCACCTGATGGCATTTACCGCTGATTACAGAACCGGCTTTACTGACAAAACGCGCAAGCATGATCGACCGATTGGTATCGGTGCATCCCTACCAAAAATCATTAGGATATTTTCCTACCGTAAATATATCAAAACTCAATGTTTGATTAGTAATATGCATTGCTAAGAACTTCATTTGGACAACTTTAAAGGCGATTTTCTCAATATTTTGCACCCTCAGATTCCAGATTTTCAAATAGTTGTATCTCGGCCAAATATTGTCCTATCCTAACAAACCATATATCAAGAATATATCAGCTTACAGATGATAATCTCAATTAATAAATTGTTAATTAATTGTTAATTAATAAAGTATAAATCTCAATTTCACAAAATTTACCCTTATGGCTGGTTTTGTGGTCCAGGGTCACATATTAAAAATGTATTATTAATTATAGTCACTTTTTCAGATTATTTTTTTTTGTTTAAGTCGAGTGTTTGTCACATTCTGGGTAAGCAATAGTGGTGACAACCTTACGAAAATGAACGAAATGGTCTTATTATAGTAAAATTGTAGTAACCATGTTTTTTTTTGGCATATTGACAACCATTTGTATAACCACAGTTTACCTACAAACACCCAATACCATGGTTTAACTATAGTTAGTGTAGCATACCCATGGCTCATTTGTAGTTACCATGGTTTTACTATAGTAACCATGGTTTTTTTGGTTTTATTTGTAGTAAAACCATGGTTAATTTTCATAGGGGACGTTTTAAACCCTTAAACTATATAATACTATTATTTAAAAATAAGTAATAATATATTTCTGAACACCAACATTCAACTTTGCCATCACAGAAACAAATTACATTTAAAATACATTTATGTTAAGAAAAAAAAAGCTTTCACAGACTGCGAGTTTGCTTTCAGTTGAGGAACTTGCGACACTTCTTTGCCCCGCAGTTGCAAGGCAGCTTATTGCCTGGTTTGTATGTGGCAAAAATGACAATTTTTTTTTTTTTTTTTTTACAAAAAAAATACTATTTTAATGTGTTTTTGCTCAAATAAATGCAGCCTTAGTGAGCATAACAGTCTTCAAAAACAACCCCAAACTTTCACCTCAGGAGTGAACACAGCAGGTGTAACTTAATATTTGACAAGTTTAACCCTCCCATTGAACCGATCCAAAACTGCCATTTTCATATGAAAAGACTCTTCATATAGGCCATTCAAATCGTTCACCAGCTATTTTGAAAAAAAAAAAAAAAAAGGCCATGAATTTGAATGGAATGAAACTCTCCCTCATCCAGGCATTGTCCAGACACAACCCTTAGCATTAGTGGGACATACAGATTTCGCGATAGGTGGCTAATTTAAAAAGCACAGATCTGCTGTCCTCTACATTATGGTGCCATCGAGAGAAATTTCAAACTTCTACTGTCATATAAACTCCCTTAAACACTCAACATTAAGGATGTAGTCTAATAAATTGTGTACCTCCATTATCTTACAGGCATGATCAGATATTATTATATATTCTATCTAGACAATGAGAAAGAAAATGCAAACTAGTGCACAAAAGAAAATGTCGTCAAGACTGACAGACATGAGGCACAGAAACCACAGTGCCTTTTTCTTGAGGATGTGGTCTATTAAATGGTGTACCTCCACTATCATACAGGCATGATCAGACATATATATTTTACCTAGACAATGAGACAGATCATGTAAACTGGTGCACAAAAGAAAATGTTGTCCATTCATGACTGACAGACATGAGGCACAGAAACAACAGTCCCTTTCATTGCCAGCAGAGAGAAGCCCCTGCCATGCATCAACATGCCTAAGGTCCTAAAAACAAACATTTTACTTTGGGGGACAAAGTGGAGTTTTTTTTAGTAAAACTAAAACTGGTTTTATTATGTAGTTAAAATTTCCCTCAACAATCCCTGCCCACTTACACAGGGGAATCATTGAATTAAGAGATCATTGATCGAGGCACACAGAATTCATTCACATTTCTTGCTGGTAAATCTATGAAGCTTACTGATGAATGGCAAAGGCGTTCTTTGGTAATAAGTGTTCATTGTGAAATGTACGTTTCATTGTTTGTTTCTTGTGTTTTAAAGATATTTAAAGTAAAAAAAAAAAAATCCCTGTTTGTTTCTGGGTCGTCTGGCAGACCAACTGAACTCACATTGAATCTGAGCTCTCAATCGTTGCTAATTTGATTCTCAAGACCTGCCACATGGAATTGCATCCCGCATCCATCATGCTATCTTACTGTTCATGGTCACGTGCACGTTGCTCAAAGTAAAAAACCTCTCAAGTCATTTAGCATTTAGACTTGCTCAATAAATTCAGTCATGACGCCTGCAGACATCCACCATTCCGCTCAAAATTAAAAGGATTTAAATGTTTATAGTGCTAAATCATAAGAAAATCTGAATAACGCGTGACAAATATGATGCAAGTTCCTGAAAGGATTTTGAAACAAAGAACATAGGAATCTTTCTGGCAGAAAATGTGTGTATTTTGAAAGCAAACCAATTTCTGGATAACAGTGCTGCATAATTTCCTTATAAAAACCATTGTCATTTATGTCTTGTGATTGTATTTTCTGAACACTCCCATCTTGCCATTCCAGTTTTCCAGTGCTAAACATTGTTTGAGTCATTAACCAGGACAAAGGATGAGACAAGCCCTTTTGCAACACATTTTCTTTTCTTGAGTAATACATTAGATAAATGATTTACACATGAACATGACTGGAAAACATAAATCTGTAGTTTCGATCAAAATAATGAATGCTGTTTGTCCACCTCATCTGCTGAGTCTACTAGCCTGAATTCCCCAGCTTGTTAAAAACACAGTTGTTCCAAAGATGAAGGGGTTAATGGGCCTAATGGCATTAAGGAATCACTTGACTGCCATTTTAACAGCAAAATGCAAACCAGTGATTCGAATAGGCATATTTTGAAGTGAAAAAGTCTAAAGTGATGATTATCAGTTATCTGCTCTTAAGTGAGCACAGTCATACATTTACTCTTCACTGAGAGACGTCATCACTGATTTTCAGATGTAAGTTTTGTATGATCAGACAAAAATGTTGTACATTTCATTAATAGTGTAATAAAACTGGCAGACTAGCCAGTGGAAATCTATAAATGTGGAACACAGCCACTTTTGTAGGCTTCACTTCCTGCATTCCTTTCCCTCCTGACCTCTAGAGAAAATTCAAGTTTCCACCAAAACACACACCTTCATTTCAACAAGCGTGAAAACTGCACAAATCATGCTTGAGAGGAAAAATGTAAATAGACGGTGTAGTTTTCAACACAGTGATGGTAGACTTCACGACTGAGTAGGTGCTGTAGGGCAACTATTGCAAAACTCACTAGTTGTTTAAAACATTAACTTACATGCTACTTAAACACAAACATGCTCTATTGCATTTGAATGAAAAACAAAAACAGCTTATGATTACCTGGGCCAGACATGTTGAATTTTCAGAGCCAACGTCCGTCTATCAGCAAGCACCACGTTCACAATGTGGGCGAAGAATGAACTTGAGTTTGCGCTGGAAACAAGCAGAACAGGTCCAAATGAAATGAAGCTAAGCTTCAAATGATAAGACCAATGTTTGAACGTTCAGGCAGTATTTTAAAGGAAATATGAAGAAATACGCAAACTCAACCGGATATTACAGAAAAACCGTCGGCTGGATACGTGCCAAGCGTTTAATTCTTGTTTAGAGTACTGTACCTTTAGTGCTTAGTTTTTATGCAAGAAACATACTGAAGCAATAACACCATGACGTCAGGTCAAGTGGGTGTGGCGACGGTAAGATTGCAGATCTTGTGGGGGTCAAACACGCAAATTTTTTTCACAAAGACAACAGCAAATATGGCCAAGGATTCGCGAAGAAAACAAATGAAAAAGGAAAATTGAATGGAAATAGGTTAGAATGAAAAAAAATGCTTAATGCACAAAGATTCTTGTTATACGAAATTAATTACGATTATCACTTTCTCCGCTGTGTATCTATTATAATAGCAATCTAGCATACACAATTACTGCAGAACGGTATTAAAACATACTCTATATAGCCGAGATTTCGAAAAAGGGGGAAATAATCCACCATGAAAACTCTCACTTACATCTCAGCTCTTGAAAGGCAGGTTTGATACTCCTCAAACAAGCCTTTGGCAACAAATTCTCCACAGAGCAAGTCTTGTTGCAGTGGTTGTATGGAAAAATAAAGTTTTCTTTGTCCTTTACTTTCGCTTTCCGCTTTCACGATAAAAAAGACACAAAGCGTGTAAAACAGAAAGCGTTTAAACACTACGCCCAGACATGAAGCCTTCGCTTTCTCTATGATTCTCCTCCCCTTTTATATGACGCATTAGATTAGAAACCTGAGAAAGCCACAAGACTTCAATTAAGCAACAAGATTATCATTTAAAAAGAAAACGAGGAAGTTATTGTATTTTTAGCAATGTTGAGTAACTGAAGTAATGAGAAGTTTGGAAAGTTCCTTTTTTAGTAAGTTGTTTATGTACAATTAAGCTATAGCCTGCTACCCAATAGCAGAGATCTCAAACCCAGTACAGTGAGTTTGACGGCTCTGTTGCACTTTAACTTCCTGACCCCCATTCGTGAAAACCACAAAACAGCCAAAACACCATAAATAGCCTTTTGCAACACCTACAATCTGTTCTGAAATGCCACACAATGTGTTCAAATAATGGAGGCGTTTTGTGTGCAACACGTTGTTCTTAAAGCCTTTGGGTTTTCATAACTCGATGAAAAAATTAAATTATTCACTAAATAAACAGCACACCGCTATATCCTCAAAGTCATGGCTTACTGGTCAAAACATGGTTACTAAATACTTTAATCCTCTTGGCAAGCAGTGGAAACTTGAGGTTTTGGTTACTAATATTTACTTTAACACGTCATTGATCTCCCCCGTCAGGAGGCACAACTGAGCAGATTCTGAAATCTCATCTCCTATAGACAATAGCAGTTAATCATTTTTTCCATCAGCCTACACACATTCGTAAAATAACTGAATAGGGTGAGCTCAGGTAAAGTGGACCACTTTTTGTAAAACGTGTAATTTAAATACCTAAATGTTTATTTTATTGTATTTATTTTTTCTTTTGTTAACTTTAAGGTCCAGCTATAATATTCCAATTTAAATACATTTCAAATAAAGTGTTATTTTCAAGATACCAATCAACATTTTGAGGTCATGTGCTCCATACAAATTTATTACAGGTTATGAGTAAAATAAATCATGTGTAAATCCTCATCTAAATTTATGTGTGAAATTCCAAACAACTGAAAGAACATCTGATGAAATCCTAATATCAGCATATTCAGAGATCAGAATATTGATAAGATATATTTACTCGACAATATATTAATGATGTGACTATAACACAAAAAACACCAAATAGTCTAAAAAAGACGAACATTTTAAATGGTAACCATATGTGAAAATGTTTTTCTGTCTGTGCTCTCTAGACAATTTTTAACTGTGTCCATATTTTAAATCTTTATATTCTACATCAGTTTTTTTTTCTCCTCACATCCTTCCTTCACTCCACAGATTGAACTTCGACATCCTTTCTATTCTGTCGTTCCTTTCTTTTATCTCTGACTTGAATTCCTGACTTGCAGTCTCTAAAAAGTTAATTATTCTTGTCAACTATAAAATAACCAGTGAATGTCAATTTATTTAGTGAATTTAGGAATCATTACTACATTTTATATATTTTATAAATTTTATATATTGTACAAAAAAGATAAGACTGTGTTCAGGTTTTTGCCTGTTGAAATGAATATTTTTGTTATAGCACCACCTTGTGGCACTATTTGTAAAATTGACAATCACTTCTATACACACACACACACACACACACACACTTTTTACAAGTGAAATTACTGCAACCTTTTAATGGATTTTATCAGGTGATGTTTGACTATTGATAAAAAAAAACCTCTCATTTCAACTTCTCTAGTAACATTAAAATGAAAAATGTTTGCTGAAGAAATGTTTGCCCTAGAATCAAAATGTAGTTACTTTTTAGCTTTTCTGGTGCCTACATTTTGTGAAATGTCTTTTTTACTGTCTTATAAAAATGTTTTGTAACGTGTTTTGATGAATCAATATTTTTTGATAACCTTTTCAGGAGGGTTTGTATGGTGTTGATGACACATGGCAAAATTTTGTGTGGATTGGAGTAAAAGAAATTTTGAAAATGTGCTTTTTCAGAACATTCAGTAAGGTGGAAACGTTGCATGATGGAAATGGATAAGCATGTGATCATTTGATTCAAAAGTAGCAGGAAACAGAATCAGAGGAAATGTAGGCTATATATTTTATAATTTCTTAGTTCAGTCAAAATACTTTTTCACATTATGAAAATACAGCTACTTCAAGTCCTAATGAACAACACACTACTTCAACCTCTAAAGAAATTACAATGCAGATAAAAACCATGTAAAGAAAGAATTTACAAGACAGAAATTCACCACAAAATGTTACAGATTTTTTCAATTGCTAACAAGCATTGTTCAATACTGAAGCTACATTTCCAAAACGGTTCAGCGATACAGAAGTCTATGCGGACCAAACTGTGAATAATTTTTCATTGCTTTCAGACAAAATGCATGCAATGACCACAAAATCCACAAACACTTTTGTCATTCATACTCCACAACTGGAAAAACACTATCCATTTTAGCATATATAAATGCTAACACGCTGCTTTCAAAACTGATAAAAGCACATTCAAATCAGAACAATAGCAAACTGTTTCCGCAGGAATTATATTGAACTATAAAATCTTAGCAGAATATTTATTATGAAACTGAATAATAATTATTCCAAACACAACTAAATGCAATTTCAGCTGAAAGCCAAGCCAGATGTCCTATTTGTAGTCTTCTTCTACTTTCTTTCTTGGTTGTCTTTTGATAAATGAATGGCTTTGGAATGATTTTGTTTGGAAACATGTCAGGAAAGACACATTGGTGAGGGAAAAACGAGTGGCAGAAGTAATACACCCATCACAGTACTGAACATCCATCCATCTATTCAATACATTTTCCCTAGTTCTTTTCCTATGTAAAGGGTCATGGGGAAGCTGGAGCCTTTCCTGGGTCATAGGCAGGAAAACCCCCTGGACATATGGCCAGTCCATCACACACATTTATATTCACACTCACTTACAGTCTCCAGTCTACTTGTCCTGTATGTCTTTCGATTGTTGGAGAAACCAAGAGGAAACCAACATCAACACAGAGAGAACATACACACTCCACATAGAAAGGTCTCCTGCAGCAGCTGGGACTCCAATGCTGCACATACAGTATCTCATTATACTAGACTGATGATGTTTTTTATTATTATTATTGCTTCAGAATGTTTTCTCAACTTTTTATATTTATTTTAATGTTTTTTTTTTCACAAGTACATTTTGTAAATGTGATGGATTTTTGTTTTGGTATATAAAGAAATAGAGTGGAAATGCTGGTTTTCTCATTCATTCTTTGTGCTCTAATACAGTCAGTAAAATGAAAAGATGTTATTCTTATCCAATAATGAAATACTTATGTGACAAATCATTCAAACTTCAAAGATAAAAGTTCATCGATTACACCGCGTTCCAAATTATTATGCAAATGATATCTTACTCTGGTTTTCATAATTAGTCAATGCAAATGACAGTCAGTATAATTTTTAAGTCATCAGCCATTAGGGTATAATTCGAATTTTATTGAACAAACCTCCTAATGATAACAGTTTTTATTTCAAAAATAAAAAACTGAAAATGCACTGTTCCACATTATTATGCACAACAGAGTTAAAACATTGTATAGGTTGTAAAGAACTGAAAATGTCATTTGCTGAATTTGCAGCATTAGGTGGTCATATTTACTGAAATCAAAAGCTATTTCAATCAAAAACATCCTAACTGGGCAAGTTACATCTTACCATAGGACCCCTTCTTTGATATCGCTATCACAATTCTTGCATCCATTGAATTTGTGAGTTTTTGGAGAGTTTCTGATTGAATTTGTTTGCAGGATGCCAGAATAGACTCACAGAGCTGCTGTTTTGATGTGAACTGCCTCCCACCCTCATAGATCTTTTGCTTGAGGATGCCCCAAAGGTTCTCAATCTGGTTGAGGTCAGGGGAGGATGGTGGCCACACAATGAGTTTCTCATCTTTTATGCAGATAGCAGCCAATGACACAGAGGTATTATTTGCAGCATGAGATGGTGCATTGTCATGCATGAAGATGATTTTGCTACGGAAGGCACAGTTCTTCTTTTTGTACCATGAAAGAAAGTGGTCAGTCAAAAACTCGACATACTTTGCCGAGGTCATTTTAATACCTTTAGGGATCCTAAAGGGGCCAACCAGCTCTCTCCCTATGATTCCGGCCAAAAACGCCACCTCCTTGTTGTGGTCGCAGCCTTGTTGGGACATGTTCCATCCACTACTCCATCTATCTGGACCATCCAAAGATGCACAACACTCATCAGTAAACAAGACTGTTTGAAAATGAGTCTTCATGTATGTCTGGGCCCACTGCAACCGTTTCTGCTTGTGAGCATTGGTTAGGAGTGGCCAAATAGTAGGTTTATGCACAACTGCAAGCCTCTGGAGGATCCTACACCTTGATGTTCGCGGGACTCCAGAGGCACCAGCAGCTTCAAAAACCTGTTTGCTACTTTGTAATGGCATTTTAGTAGCTGCTCTGTTAATCTGATGAATTTGTCTGGCAGAAACCTTCCTCATTCTGCCTTTACCTGCACGAACCTGTCTGTGCTCTGAATCAGCCTCAAATCTCTTCACAGTACAATGATCACACTTACGTTTTCGTGAAATATCTAATGTTTTCATACCTTGTCCAAAGCATTGCACTATTTGACGCTTTTCGGCAGCAGAGAGATCTTTTTCTTTCCCATATTGCTTGAAACCTGTGGCCTGCTTAATAATGTGGAACATCCTTCTTAAGTACTTTTCCTTTAATTGGGCTCATTTGGCAAACTATTCATCACAGGTGTCTGAGATTCATTTCAGTGATCCAAAGAGCCATGAGACACAATACCATCCATGAGTTTAATTGAAAAACAAAAAACTGTGTGTTTATGACACTTACATCCAATTTGCATAATAATTTGGAACGCGGTGTATGTAATGCTCCCTGTTTTTAGTGTTTTTTTTTTTTTTTTTTTTGAATCAGTGTGTTATGAATAAAATGTATGTTTTTTGAATGAGAATTGTACCAGTGTTATGGTGAATCAAGCTTATTTTGAGACCTATATGAAGTGTTTTGTTATTCTGGGTGAGTTTTGGAGGTGAGATCAACTGTTTGGCCAAAAAACATGTTTGGTAATGCAGTCTGTATGAACAGTTTTGAAAATGTGGCTTCAGTATTGAACAATGTTTGTTAGCAATTAAAAAAAAAAAAGTAAACACTGTTAAACATGATCTAACCCTTTTCAAGTAAAACAGCTCATACATACAACTTTGAAATCTTGCTCTCAGTTTTCAATCAAAAAACTGCAACGTTTGTGGTTTAGAGTTAATGGTAGTTATCATGTTTTGCATTTTGAATTGCCACTTACAGTAACTAGTCTACTGCATGTTATAAAGCAGGGGTCCCCAAACTAAGGCCTAGGTGCCGAATGCGGCCCGCCCCCACATTTGGACCGGCCCTCTGAACAATGCCAGAGATATATTTTGAAAATGTAATTTTAAATATGTTTTACTTGTATCATGTCGGTATTTGATAATAAAGGTTGGCTTTCAACCTAAAATTTCCCTTAGTTATTAACATAGCCTAATTATTTGTTAAATTCACCAACAGAATGGTACATTGCCATAATGTGTCATCGCGATCGTTCCTTGACACGTCTGTGTGTGGTGGCTCTTGATGCCTTGACCCCAGCCTCAGTCCATTGCTTATGAAGGTCACAAATTCTTGAATCGATTTTGCTTGACAAGCCTCTCAAGGCTGCGGTTCTCTCAGTTGGTTGTGCATCTTTTTCTTCCACACTTTTTTCTTCAACTCAACTTTCTGTTAACATGCTTGGATGCAGCACTCTGTGAACAGACAGCTTCTTTGGCAATGAATGTTTGTGGCTTACCCTCCTTGTGAAGGGTGTCAATGATTGTCTTCTGGACAACTGTCAGATCAGCAGTCTTCCCCATGATTGTGTAGCCTAGTGAACCAAACTGAGAGACCATTTTGACGGCTCAGGAAACTTTTGTAGTTGTTTTGAGTTGATTGGCATATTCACCTTCTAATTTGTTGAGATAGCGAATTGGTGGGTTTTTGTTAAATGTGAGCCAAATCATCACAATTAAAAGAACCAAAGACTTAAACTACTTCAGTCTGTGTGCATTAAATGTATTTAATAGACAAGTTTTACAATTTGAGTTGAATTACTGAAATAAATGAACTTTTCCATGACATTCTAATTTATTGAGATGCACCTGTATATCTTTTGAAAAGAAATGATCATTTGTCTGTCTGGTGCATAAAAAAATAATAAACTATTCTAGCATTAAAATGTATAATACAGGTAAAATCATAAAATAATAATAATAATAATAGTAGTCAGTCCAGCCCATGGAATTTTCTTTTATAAACCGACCCGGCCCCCCATTAAAGAAAAGAAAATTATGTGGCCCGCTCAGAAAAAAGTTTGAGGACCTCTGTTATAAAGCATACATTTTTGACTTGCTCAACATTCATAAAACCTCCAAATGCCTCTAAAAACTAGCTTGCTTTTTCTTTTTATTCTACCTGTTTATCTACATAATTTTATTAAAAAAAAACTTGCTACGTGACTTGTCATAGCACTTGCATGTTATTGCTCCTTTGTTGATTTTGATTGCTTCCATTGTCCTCTTTTGTAAGTCGCTTTGGATAAAATGTCTAAATGTAAATGTAAGACAAAACAAAAAACAAAAAGAGTGCAGTCTTTAAACCACACGAATATACATTTGAATTTGATGAATCACAATGTAGTGAACAATATTGTAAAAACACTGGTCCATAGATTTCAAGTTACAGGATGCAATTAGAATAGTACAATTTGCACTCTGCATATTACTTACATATTATCTTATTGTATCACCATATGAAGAGCTGAAAATGAAGCACCCGTTCTATAATCTGCAACATAATCTGGAAACATTTTACTGTATCAACAGGAATTGTTACACACAATAAAAATACACAATACATTACATATATAGTCATAAACATAACTTTCATAAAAAGGCTTATATTTGTGCTCGCACTGCACTCTTTAGAATTTCTTTGTTCTAAATTTGGAACTCAGGAAGATTCTGAGTACTTATAGGGCAGAAATGAGAAGGCGGGATTGTCAGAAACGACTCATTTTACACTAATTAGAGTAATCAGTGGCAACGATTTGTTCTCAGTCTCTGTTGACAGACATCTGGGCGGATTGCATCGGCCTTGTTTAGTAAAGGTAGTTTATTTTCACCGTGGGTTGTCTGTCAACAGCTAGTCTATGTCTGGTGGCCCCAGTTGCCAGAAATAGCAATAATTAGGACAGGGAGGGAAAAGAGGAAAAGAGAAAACGTGTCAGACTGCTGGTAAGCCATCCACAGAGGCCGCTCCTGCTTTTTTCAACTTGTTTATGTATGTGTGTGTGTTTCCTCTGATAATACTACGAACATCCCTAATGAGAAAGAGAGAGCGAGACCGTTTTGGTGTACGTGGAGGAGAATCCAATGTTTTGAAACTGTGAAATTGGGCGAGACGAGATTATCTGATACCTGGACAGGCCACACACAGAGTCTCCAAATGACAGAACATTCAGAGTGTGTACAAATAGACTTGCATCTCATAAAATTAAAAATAAAATAACAAGAGATACACAATATTTCGGAACATTTTTTTTAGCTGATATTAGAATGAATTAATCTACACTCTTAAAAATAAAGATGCTTCAGGATGCCATAGAAAAACCTTTTTTGTCTAAATGGTTTCATGAAGAACCTTTAAAATTCTGAAGAACCTTTCTGTTTCACAGCAAAAGAAGGTTCTTCAGATTATAAAAAGGTAGGAAAGAGATGGTTCTTTAAAGAACCTTTGACTGAATGGTTCTTTGTGGAACCAAAAATGGTTCTTCTATGGCATCGTTGTGAAGAACCTTTTGAAGCACCTTTATTTTTAAGAGTGTATATTGGCTGATATTATATGCTTAACTCGAATTTCTCCTATTTTTATATTTCTGTAATTTTTCTGTAACTTGACGCTAAAACGCTTATAATTTAATAACACTTAAATGTTATCTTTTGCAAATTTCAAAATTTGCACAAAACAATGTTTCATACTGTATATTATAATTTTGTGATTCCTAAATTCACTTGTAGCATATTTTTAGTGTTTTCATCTTAATTTCTTCAGACAAGTAAGTAATTTATTTATCATTATTTTATTTAGTTGCTTTTGGCAGTCATTATTTTATTTATTTTTTGATAAAAAAAAAAAACAGTGGATGCCTAGAAATCACACCATTAAATTTATTTACAGAATTGTTTAATTAGGAATTAACAACATCAATAGCTAATGTATTAACTAACATGAACTAACCATGAGCAATACATTTGTTACTGTATTTACTAATCTTTATTAAAATTAGTTAATAGGAAATACAGTTGTTCATGGTTTGTTCATGTTAGTTCACACTGCATTAACTAATTTTAACAAAATTTTAATAATGTATTAGTAAATGTTGAAATTAACTAATGAACCTTATTGTAAAGTGTTACCAAATATATTTTATATAATTAATACATTTTAAATTTAGTTTTAAAAGAGATATAAATATCTATTTAAATATAGATAAACATATAAGAATATTCCAAACTGCACACATACTGCTTTTTAGTTCTCTTCTATGATTCTCAACGTAGATATCGTCAACCTGGTAACCTGAGTTTGAACTAGAACATTCTAACAAGCAAAATGATGCTTTAATCATGTTCTAATCTTTTTGGAGGGTGGGTGAAGTCATGCTTAGACACACACACTCCCTTTATCCATGATCTCTCGGTCATCCTATATAAACCCACCCCAGCTTCAGGTCTACAAATACCCAAAACACACATGCCCTTGACAAAGAGGACAGCAAAGGCAACATACACACACAAGAAGGAACAAAGCAGGACTGTCAAACAACTCCTGAAGAAACTTCTAAAGGACAGACCAATCACCAAGATTCACCAAGAAGGTAAATATTAAAAACACAACATACTTTTATTAAACTCAGATTTATGTCATAGTGATTGTGCAGAATTTTCCAAAACATTGTCCACAATTTCTAATCAGCTGATTGTGTTCGCAGTTAGCAGTTTATTATGTATAAACATTTAAAATAGAAAAACAATAATTCTAAATATCATATGTTGTGATGTTGTACCCTCAGATGAAGTGCTCCAGGTGTTTGCTATTTATTCTGGTCGTCTACTTCTTGATGGACGAGCTTTGTGCTTTTCTGCTACCAGACAGACTGCGAGTGAAAAGAGTAAATATCACATTAATTATACGCTAACACAGTTAATCCTCTTCTATACAGTTTTTAATATAGCATTGCAATAACTTTAATATGTCAGATCAATTAAAAATGCATCTGATTCCCTGCAGAGCAATCACAGGTCGGATCAGGAGATGTCACCGCACATCTATGAACTCTCTGATCTGGCAGACTTGTTCCCAGGAAATGAAGGGGAAATGACTAGGGACTGGGAACCCAATCCGGCCAAGACTCCAGATTTCTTTTCCCCTATGGAACACATTAATGTGCAACCAGCAAACAGCAACCGCCGCAAAAACAAGGATAAGAGGTGAGTAGGTATACTTACTGTTATTTATGCTACTGTTTTAAAAATAGATAATAAACATTATTAGATAATAGACTAATAGATGTTTTATCATCACTGGATTTCACTACTTACAAATAAATTCTTAGTTCTCTGTTAAAGCTATTCTATGTTTTCAAGGCCAAATTCAAACAATTTCTAATTTGTATTTATTTATATTTTTTTTTACCCTAAATAGGAGGAGAATCACTGTTCCTCTGGACCCCATTGGCAGCACTCACTTGTCTTCCAGGAACAGAAAGGTATTTACAAACAAAGAAAACCACAGTGCTTTGGCTACATATATTTGAACTAAACAGATTGCATATCCTATCACTGTTAAAATC
The DNA here is from genome assembly GCF_049309525.1 of Garra rufa. Lineage (NCBI taxonomy): Eukaryota > Metazoa > Chordata > Actinopteri > Cypriniformes > Cyprinidae > Garra > Garra rufa. The sequence continues at coordinate 46,003,645 of NC_133363.1, read as the reverse complement.
TGTTTTTTTTTTTGTTCTCCCTTAGGAGGAACCTGAAGATTTTAAGGAATACGAAGCAAAGTGATCAAGCTGACACTACATATACTGTTAAAAATGACAGATTTTTTAAAATTCTGGTCCTTTTTCATTTTTTAAATCTATTTTATTGAACTTCTGGTTTTTATTAAGTCATTGCATCTCAAGGTTATAAACTGTGACTTATTTATTTGTATTTATGTTTTACTTTTTTTAATATTAGCTTACCTGCTCCCTCTAGTGGGGTGCAAAGTGACAGACGCTGTACTGGTGTTGCTGCAAAATAAATTTTACACGGATGAAGTATTAAATCTAGTCTCTAATGTACTTATTTTAAAATCACAAAAACATGATGCATCTCAACATGAGAGTCTGATTAGTAAAATAAGACATATTAAGCCCAATAAAGAAAAGTTTTATTTCTCCAGGTAGTTAAAGAAAACAATATCAGATGCAAAAAATATACCATTTGCTTTGCTTTTCTCTTCACTTTCACATATGTACACTTCTCAAAATATGTGATATTTACAAAGTGAAATATGAAGCAAGAGAGATCTGGCTTTTGGGGATTTCCAATCTCCCTTGCTTCACAAATAAACCACAAATGAAAAAAAAAATAAAAAAAAATCCAAACAATAGTCTCCAAACTAATTCAAAAGAAAGAGCTTGTAGCATAAATGAGTAATCTTCACCAGTTCTCAGAGTTTAAAACCCCCAAACTTTTCTTGAAAACAATAATTACAACCATTCCATTCGAGGACAGCTTCAGCAAAGCTCCTAAATATAGCCTTCACATCTTATTAAACTGAAATCTTCCAAAAAAATAAAAATTAACATGTTCAGAACAAAAAAAAGAAACACTATGTTGTGAAAGTAATTAAAGACCGAACAATTTTGATAGCTTCTTCGACAAAGTACATGGGTTAACATACTGTACATTACCAGTAGAATTAGAAGAAATGAAGGTTTGATATCAATGATTCCCTGCTTAAATGACTCATATAGCTCTTCATATCTGAACATCTCTATATGTTAGCTGACTGATCAAGTCCAATTGGGTGTGATTTGACACAAGAGGAAATTCAAATATGATAACCTACAGGAAATAGCATTCAGACTAACACATTACATCTATTAGTCTTCAAATAAAGGCATCTATCCCCGCCCCCCCAAAAAATCAACTGAACAGTTCACTAAGAAATAATGCATTTTCTAGTAACAGCGGTGTCAACCCAATCTCTCATAGCAGCTCTTTGGCAAAATCATGACATTTTTCTGTTTTTTTTTTGTTTTTTTTATATAGTTTAATGTTTTTTTTTTTACTTTTAAATAGACTCTTGTAGTAAAAAGTAACCAATAAACTACACAACTGTGAAAATGTAGTGTGGCTGTGTGTAAAATCATGCCACTTACTAAATACGCAAGCTTATTTTAAACAAATGACAATTTGGTGTGACAGAGAAAAGTTTACATATCTGTGGAAAAGTTGCAAGTGAGTCAAGATTGATTGCCAACTCGAAAGGTAAGAGATTGATTCAAACATTACTTCTCAGTGAACTTTGTAATGGAGACTACCGACTGTAAAACATGTAAAGAGTAACTAGTCGCCAAAACTAGAACTGCAAAGGAAGAGGGGAAAAAATGGATTTTGAAACTGAAAATTGTTTTGGATACAAAAACTGGAGAACTGGGAACATTCAGAGCTTTGAGGGAATCAACACCCTCATCTAAGTGTCTTTTTTATGACCTGACCGTCGAGTGTCTCTGCATTTGTGGCAGTTAAATATGTCGGGCACGTTAGACTTCTTAATTTTGGCGCAAGAGAGGTGCACCCACACACTGCACTGACTACATTCAATCATGGGCCGTCCTGCAAAGGGTTTACCGCAGTAACAGGTGATCAAGTCCCACGAATCATCCCCTGTAAGGAGAAAACATAAAATGATTTAAAAATAGGTCATTAATGAAAAAAAATACATAAATATATTTTTTAAAATGTACGTATACATATACAGATGTCAAAAGTTTATATACACCTTGCAGAATCTGCAAAATGTTAATTCATTTTTATTCAGTACTGACCTGAAAAAGGCATTTCACGTAAAAGACATTTACATACAGTCCACAAGAGAAAATAATAATTTCAAAAGTTCAAAAGTTTACATACACCTGATTCTTAGTAACTGTGTTGTTACCTGAATGATTCACAGCTTTGGGTTTTTATTTTTTGTTTTGTTTAGTGATAGTTGTTCATTAGTCCCTTGTTTGTCCTGAACAGGTAAACAGCCCACTGTAGTTTAGAAAAATCCTTCAGGTCCCTTAAAATTCTTTTCAGCTTTTTTGTGTATTTGAACCTCTTCCAACAATGACTGTATCATTTTAAGATCCATCTTTTCACACTGAGGACAACTAAGTGACTCATATGCAACTATTACAGAAGGTTCAAACACTCACTGATGCTTCAGAAGGAAAAACGGTGCATTGAGAGCCAGGGGTGAAAACTTTTGAACAGAATGAAGATGTATACATTTTTCTTATTTTGCCTAACTTTTAGATTTTTCTCATTTATTACTGCCCTTCAGAATTACAGAAGATACTTACATGTTTCCCAGAAGACAAAATCAGTTAAATTTACCCTGATCTTCAAAAGGTTTTTACCCCCAGCTATTAATGCATAGTCGTTTCCTTCTGACGCATCAGTGAGCGTTTAAATCCTGGATTTTTCTGAAGAACAGTGAACAACTTTCACTTAAATTATAATTTAAAAAAAAGGACTGTATTAAGAATCAAGCATATGTAAACTTTTAAACAGGGTCAATTTTATAAATTCAACTATTATTTTCTCTTGTGGACTATATGTAAACATTTTTTCATGTGAAATCTTATTCAGGTCAGTACTAAATAAAAATAACATGCATTTTGTATGATTCTTCTTATTTGGGTAAAATAATTAACATTTTGCAGATTCTGCAAGATGTATGTAAATTTTTGACCTCAACTGAATGTGTGTGTGTGTATATCTATATCTCTATCTCTCTCTCTATATATATATATATATAATTCTTCAGTTTCACAAATTCATGAGAAATCATTCTTATACGCTGATTTGGTGCTTAATTGATATTGGTACAATTTTGAGGACAGTTTTTTTTTTAATATATATTGCTTCATATTTTATTTACTTATCCTGGAAAATGTATAATTTCCAAAAATATATTTTGATAAATAGGAAGTTCAAAAGAACAGCATTTATTTGAAATATGTATCCTTGCTGAATAAAATTATTTTTTATTTACCCCAAACTTTCAAATTGGTGTATTATGGTTTCCACACATAAAGCAGCCAAAACTGTTTTCAACATTGATAATAAAGTAATAATTACAAATGTTTCTTGTGTACCAAATCAGCATATTAAAACGATTTATGTAGCATCATGTGACACTGAAGACTGGAGTAATGGCTGCTAAAAATATATATACACATGAAGGTGCTGTATTTAACCACAATGATGTAAAATGTAGAATTTCTTTTTTTGAAAGCCTTTAAAATAATTTATGACCATCTTTATCTTCAAACTAAGTATTCCTCAGTCCCTACTAAACTGACCTGACTCCACCATTATGTCTTCATCCGCTATCCAAGTCTCGCCTTCACTGGAACTCATATCCGCCTCTCTGGTGGCTTCCTCCTTTTCCTCTTTTACCTGGGCCTGTAGTCTGTGCTCGGCCTCTGCTCCCTGGTTCGAATGCTCCTCTCCATGCCCGAGACCATTCTCCGAGTCTGTCTCACTGTGGGCCGAGCTCTTAAGCTTCTTAAGGGCTTTCGACTGTTTGGGGTTTTTACTGCGCTTGATCCTTGCACGCTTCTCGCCACCGCTGCTGCTGCTGTCGCCAGCGCCTGAACCTAGAGAGAGACGCTTCAGCTTCTTGTCCTTTTTGCGCTCAGCTTTGCTGGCCACCTGGCCCTCATAGAAAGGGTCCTTTAAACACATTTTGTCCATCAGGGTGCTGTCAGATGATAGTCGCCGCATGCTCTTGTTGCTCTTATTGGCACGAGCCTTGCGAACAAAGGTATGGATGGTGTGCAAGTCCGACGTGCCGTGACTCCAGTTGGGAGCCATGTTAGAACTCGCTCCACCTAAAACACTGCCTTCACCTGAAGCACCAGAGCTGTTTGGAGAACTGGAGGATGCTGGCGACCATGGCCTTTCCTGTGGACAGAGACAAACATCTAAATGGATCGGATGATATTTGGCCATTTAAAACTGCAAAGCTGTTACTGACATCTACAAATACAGGTTGAAAAAGACAAATGCTGGGCTAAAGACAGGGTGGCCAGTCCTGTTCCTGGAGGGCTAACATTTAGCTTCAAGTTGTCCCAAAATGCCTGCCTGAAAGAATTTGGGCAAGTTTTGGAGTCAGTCACAGCATCTTTCAACGACGAGTGAAACACGTGGCGGCGGTTTGAGGTTCGTAGTTCGGTTGAAGACACTTACATTAAAATTCTGCTTTTACATGTTACTTTTTTATTTCTAAAATGACTGTTAAACAAGTTTAATGGTATGTAATATTGTAAGCTGTATTCACCCAAATAAATTAAATTTGTCTTATATTTTTGTCTATGGGTGTTCTTGCTTAATAATAAATGTTTATCTTTTGATTATTGCTGTTGCCTCTACAATTCTGTACGTGATTTTTAATTTCCAGGCCATTTTAAGCCAGCAATATAATAATTTGTAAACAATAGTTGATGTAAATGAAATAACCCAGCATGTTGGGTAAAAACATTTAACCCAACAAGCTGGGTCAGAAAACCCATGTGTTCTGGCCAATATTTACCCAGCAATGGGTTGCCAAATAACCCAAGTTGGGTTGTTTTTAACCCAGCATTTTTTTTTTAGAGTGTAGCTATCATTATCTGCAAAATCCAGTATCTGTCAATTTCTACTCATTAGCACATGCTTGGAATGGGTGTCAAAAGATGCAGCACTAGGAGGTCTCTGTCAATAGGATTTTCAAAACGGCTTAAATGCATGAAACAACACCTAAATGTGAAACAATGCTTTATTCTTACCTCCTTTGGAGAAGGGATGTAACCAGCATATGCAAGAACAAAACTGCAAAATTTGTTGAAGTCCTCCACTGTCCTCTTTCTTCTCTCTGATGGCTGGACATGAACATCATTTATTAGTATTTGGACAAGCACTGCCATCTGTAGGTTGAAAATCTTATTTCCTTGTTTGACTTACCAGAGTCTCTGCTTTGCACTTCAGTAATGAATCTATGTAGCAGAAGGAAGAAGAGGGAATAACATTAATTTGTTGTTAAATATCAGGTTTAACCAAGAAAACGTTGCACTTGGAATCGACTCGGACAGTTTTCATTTTTACAAACCTGGTAAAAGTGCGTTTTCGATGGTAAGCTAACGCGCTAACAGTGCTATTCCCCTCGACACCCTGTTGATTGAGGCGTAAAATTCAAGTGCGCAAGGCACCATTTTACATCCAAACGTCCACACGATTTAAGGGACTTTAATTGTGGAGAAAACTAAACTAATGCAGTGGAAAAAAACAAGCGGTGATAAAGGCGAAAGGACGTAACAGCTTATGGCTTAGGTCTTACTCTTGACGTCGAAACACGCCAAGACAACTTTTTTGGTTTGAGAACAACTCTAAAAGCATATGTGGTAACTACACATAACTATAATATAGTTTCGACGACGAAATCGATAAGTGTTGAGAGGAACGACACCATCGGCAATGCATTTACCCCGGCATAACAAAGAGTTACAGTCAGGCAGCGAATCGCTACCACGCTAAGCAGTGATCGACCAATCTTGAAAAAAGCAACGCTTTTGCCTTAAAAGACATTAAAATATCTATAAGAGACAGCTAAGGTGTTTAGTGATTAAAACAATTCAACTAGCACCAGGTTAATGGAATTAATCGCAGCAACTAATTTAAAAATGAGCTGGTTTACTTTGCGAAGACAAAATGCGCAACGCTGCGTAACTGCGGTTTTGTAAACATGCCCATTAAATCATTTGAAAGGAAAGCAGTGGTTGGATATCAGGAATGTTTTAAATCATTTACGAGTAACTGCTTAACAAATGGCTACAATCAGCTTGAGTAATTTCACTCCATTGCACAAGATAGCAACCCGGCTAATCCCCGCTCGTCGGCGCAGTAAAATGTCCTCTGCTTCGTGAACACAATCAAACATTGCAAAGCGGCTGGCAATGAATTGAGTTTCTAGAAAAATCAGTCTGCTAAACTATAAGGTATGTAAAGTTACTGCAGTATTAAAGCTGCTAACAGGCTAGCTGACTCTGCTAAAACTGAACGATGAAGATGATGGGTGTTGCCTATCAAAACATGGTTAAAGTTTGAATATTTTAAATTAAAGTCTCGCGTTTTCCTTACCTTGGTGTTCGGACATTATTTCAAGCATTGTCGCCTAATAAACTCGATCCTCTTCAGTTGGGTGACACCGTGCAGCGTCAATCTTCGCCCGGCTTGGGCGCAGCAAGCCCCGGCTGACTAGCTATAGTCTAGTTAGCTAGGCATCAGAATGATTCAAACGACGTTTTACAAACTGGCCCAATAAAATATCGCTGGATCTCAAATCCCCGGAAAGATTAATGAACTTAATTTTGGCCAGCAAGCAGTGTTGCAAAAAATAATCCAGCTGGCAGTTGAATTACCTAACGGACCACCAAGTAAAAAAGAACCAATGGTAAAACCAGGGATCCAGCATGTTTTGCAACGAATGTTAGTGCCATAAACTCTATCTATTATCCCTTTTCGACGAAGTGGGGAAAGGACCAAAGTTCTCCAAAAATTATGTCTGCGTGTCGCCTCCGGCGCGCCTCACGAGAGTCGACGATGTCAACTGACTCCAGAAACCCCTTGCGGTCAAATTGCTGTTGCGATGTAAAATTTGATCTCCAAGGATTCATGGGACATGTAGTTCAACCAATGAGATTTGCCGACAGACGGCACAGGATGCGATTACGAATAAACAACAATACCCATGATCCATTGCGCTACTCGTTGTTATGCTATGTTCATGGGAAATTGAGTTTATCTGTTCCAATTCGTATGACTTGTGTTTGCTCCCGAGCATAGTACACAGGCTCAAATAAATAATGGTACGTTTATTATCTTTCATATTTCTATGCAGCTCGTTGGACATTTCCATCAGTAAGTAAGAGAAGTAGTTAAACAGGCTGCTTTTCTGGTGATTTCGGTTGCCAATGACGTATTACCATTAAATCTAAGCCAGTGAAATGGCCAAGCAGCTTTATGTCACGAAATAAACATTTACCTTCAAAAGGGGGCGCTTGGCGGCTCAGAAAGATTTGGTTCATAGGCGACATTGATAATTTAATAGTGCTGGGCAACGGTTCATCGCGATTAATGTCACCCAAAATAAAAGATTTTGTGTATAAAGACACACACATACAGTATATATTTTGAAAATATTTACATGTATAACATAGCCTGAAGTTGACTAATATATATAGTTGTAAAATACTTTGAAACTTTACAATTCAACAAAGTTAAAAGGCTCTAAAAGGTCCTAAATACTTTAAATAGCATTTAAAAAGTCCCAAATGCTGTAATTTCTTGAGGACGGAGCAATAGTGACAATTCTAATAATTCTAAATAATTTTACTGAAAAGCCAAGAAAAATAAATCTTGGTTAATTTAATAATCATTTTACTGTATTTTAGTTATTCCATTAAATATTAAACATCTAACTTATTCTATAAATCTAATATAAAACATTATTAAAAGACAAAAAAATAAAACTTTTCCACCTTTTTCCTCAACACAGAAAGTAATCCTATGTGTGAGACTTCTGGTTCATTACCTGCTATAGGGAAATAATGAGAAAAATAACAACATGCAGTAAATTATAAAACTTTGTGCACTACAAACCTGTGTGCTTATAATTAGGATAATACATTAAAATAATATGCTAAGACACACCAGTTTGCAATATCAAGCAGCAAAACAAGATGTATTCTACAACTGAAAATAGCTGGACATGAATGAGACCGGAAGCCAGACCCATACAATTCACAAATGGCCATGCCCTCTCTTACAGGAAGAAAAAGGTGGATAAGATGTGGTATATTTACAACATTTTCCCACCTTTTCTCACTTAATCTTTTCATTAATAGCATAATTGTTCTCTATCCCCCTTTTTATACCTCAAAATGAATATTTTTATTCTCAGTAATTAAATATACTAATAAATACAGTTGTAAATGTCAGATTTGCAGTGATTCAGAATGTCTACTGGGACTCGCCTTTATGAGCCACCGAGCGCCCCCTTTAGGACATAAAAATAATCACAACCTAAACAGCATAAGCCGCTCTTTTGACTTCAATTCACTGACCAAACCCCTTAACAACAAAATCAGCTACTGCTTCCACGGCAGTTTCCACCTTGAATACATCACACAGTACTGTACAGCCTTGACAAGGCTCTTGATCACATAAGCAGAGAGAATACACGAAGGCGCGTAGGAATTGTTGAAGAAGAAATGTCTGAGAAGGACCCTAAAACATCTCAGGACCTCACTGTTGTGGTGAGTATTCGATTTTTTTTACCGAGGTACAATAGTGGGTCGTGCACTTAAAGTCGCATCAGTCACGCTCACTAGCCAAAGTGAATTAATGCATAATGAGAAGTGTGAAGTGCTGTGATTTGCCTGTTGTGAGTAATCGTTCATTAATTAGTTCTGACGTGAACAACTCGAGACCACTCTTATGAGTTCAACGCATTAGCCTGAATGTTTTCTTTCTTCATTAATCTGTAGTTAAATAAAATTAAAATGTAAATGGAATTGATTTTCAGAAGGGCTATGCAACGAGGATTTCTGTATTTCACTGTTAGGTATCTTGTGTGATTACACGATGTTGAGAGGTTCCCCTTGTTACTATGGTTTCAGTTCCACGCGTGGGCGGAGAGCATGCCCTTAAACTGCTGTTTTTACTCCTGTGTGGGAAGCCCACGCAAAACCCACACGATTCTAGATTTCACTTATGCTATTGACGCAGTGTTCATTCACAATTTTTGTGAAATTTAATCCGACTGTTTGTTTAATATTTTTCTTCTGTTCAGGTACAGTCCTTGCTGCAGCAAATGCAGGACAAGTTCCAGACCATGTCAGACCAGATTATTGGGCGAAATATCCTTCCACATATGCATATTTACATCACTGTAATTAATCAATTTATGTACATCTTAATTTATTAGACAATTCATGCTTCATAGATTGACTATGAGGTAAAAGCTTATTCAAAAGAATATTTGTCTTAATTCTAACACTTGATGAGATGAGTACACGAATTGATGACTTGGAGAAGAACATCTCAGATCTCATGACTCAGGCAGGTGTGGAGGAGTTAGAGGAGGAGATAAAAGTCACTGAGACCTCTGGAACAGCTTGAAGGCAATGACCAACACCATCCTAGTAAGTGTAGGTGGTGCTATTGCCACTTTGAAGATGCCATTCTTTTAAAGTTGTTACCATTTAGAGCAGTGATTCTCAACTCCAGTCCTCGGGGCCCACTGCTCTGCACATTTTGTATGTTTCTGAATCTGACACACTCAGTTAAGTTCATGGATCTTTTTCCTAACGAGCTGATTATCTGAATCAGGTGTGTTAAATGAAGGAGACATACAAAATGTGCAGAGCAGTGGGCCTCGAGGACTGGAGTTGAGAATCACTGATTTAGAGAACACTTACATCCCGCAAACTGCAGTATACATGTATTTGAAATTACATTCATGTGCTTGTGACACTATAAATGGACTGTCAGTTTCAAGTTACTTTTGTGGTTTTAATGCCATGTCTTTCTGTCTCTTCTCTTTCAGACTGCCAAGGAACACAGTGAGGACCTTCTACTGCAGTATCAGAATTTTTCAATGAAATGTGAATTAATCCTTTTTTAGGTAATTAATTGAAAAATGGTGCTTGCATATGCGTATTACATATTATATTACATATTGTAAGGTTAAAACTATATTACTGGACAAAAGATCAAGAAATTACAACTTGTTTTTGTATTTATTCATTGTAATCACAGGGGGAAATCATATGATTCCTGCATGTTTTGCTGATATTAAAAACTTAATGAAATGACTTTACAGTCATTCTTTTCTTTCCTGTGTTAACATATGTGACCCTGGACCACACAACCAGTCTTAAGTAGCACAGGTATATTTGTAGCCAAAAATACATTGTATGGTTCAAAATTATCGTAATTTTTCATTAGTAATATGCATTGCTAAGAACTTCATTTGGACAACATTAAAGCGATTTTCTCAATATTTTGAATAATAATTTGACAGTGAAGTTAAATATTTGGCATAGTTTTGTCCTAATTTGTGAGGTGCATATAGCTGCATATACAGGTGGATCTCAATAAATCAGAATGTTGTGAAAAAGTTTATTTATTTCAGTAATTCAACTCAAACTGTGAAACTTGTGTAATAAATAAATTCATTGCACACAGACTGAAGTAGTTTAAGTCTTTGGTTCTTTTAATTGGGATCATTTGGCTCACATTTAACAAAAAACCACCAATTCACATCTCAACTAATTAGAATACTTCATAAGACCAATAAAAAACATTTTTAGTGAATTGTTGGCCTTCTGGAAAGTATGTTCATTTACTGTATATGTGCTCAATCATTTGCTTTAATTACTGTCTCAATTCGGCATGGCATGGAGGTGGTCAGTCTGTGGCACTGCTGAGGTGGTGTGGAAGTGGTCTTCAGCTCATCTCCATTTTTTGGTCTCTTGTTTCTCATTTTCCTCTTGACAATACTCCATAGATTCTCTGTGGGGTTCAGGTCTGGTTAGTTTGCTGGCCAGTCAAGCACACCAACACCATGGTCATTTATCCAACTTTTGGTGCTTTTGGCAGTGTGGGCAGGTGCCAAATCCTGCTGGAAAATGAAATCTTTAAAAAGCTGGTCAGCAGAAGGAAGCATCAAGTGCTCTAAAATGTCTTGGTAAACGGGCGCAGTGACTTTGGTTTTCAAAAAACACACTGGACCAACACCAGCAGATGACATTGCACCCCAAAACATCACAGACTGTGGAAACTTAACACTGGACTTCAAGCAACTTGGGCTATGAGCTTCTCCACCCTTCCTCCAGACTCTAGCACCTTGGATTCCAAATGAAATACAAAACTTGCTCTCATCTGAAAAGAGGACTTCGGACCACTGGGCAACAGTCCATTTCTTCTTATCCTTAGCCCAGGTAAGACGCCTCTTGATGCCTTGACCCCAGCCTCAGTCCATTCCTTGTAAAGTTCACCCAAATTCTTCAATCAATTTTGCTTGACAAGCCTCTTAAGGCTGCGGTTCTCTCGGTTGGTTGTGCATCTTTTTCTTCCACACTTTTTTCTTCAACTCAAATTTCTGTTAACATGCTTGGATACAGCACTCTGTGAACAGCCAGCTTCTTTGCCAATGAATGTTTGTGGCTTACCCTTCTTGTGAAGGGTGTCAATTATTGTCTTCTGGACAACTTTTAGATCAGCAGTCTTCCCCATGATTGTGTAGCCTAGTTAACCAAACTGAGAGTCTATTTTGAAGGCTCAGGAAACCTTTGCAGGTGTTTTGAATTGATTAGCTCATTGCCTAACTTGAGTTGATTTACTGAAATAAATGAACTTTTCCACAACATCTAATTTATTGAGATGCACCTGTATATGTTTTTGGGCAAAATCTTTAAATTATTTACCATCCTGTTGGCAAAAATGGGCACAAAAAATTACCTGTTCTTAATATTCAAGACATATTCTATTCATCAATAATTGTTTTGTTATTGTCTTAAGAATAAATAAGCATTCACATTATTAACATTTTGTGATAAGTATTTATATGTCCCCAACAGGGTGGAATATTTTTACAGCCAGCGTCCAAACAATCTACCCATAATTAATATTCCCTGAGCTTGGCCAATATGTATTCCTAATAGTTAAACATGTCACTATTTTGCTAGAATGCTAAAAACATGAAAAACATGTAACTTTTGTCCAAGAATTATGGAGCCAAAATGTTACTGGATACCAGGAATGACCCGAAACATGATTTTCAAAATGTTTGATTTTTCTTTTATGCCATCATTTGGATATATCATAAGCAAAGATCATGTTCCATGAAGATATTTTGTAAATTTTCTACTGTAAATATATCAAAACTTAATTTTTGATTAGTAATATGCATTGCTAAGTACTTCATTTGGATAACTTCAACTTCAAAGGCGAATACATGGCTACTTCTAAAAGGCCTGCGATGGAAAGTTTAGGCAGCCAGATGGTGTAGTTATGACATCTACCAGCAGGGGTTAACTGGGTCACGCTAATCATGCATAACCTTGACCCATTGGATGCACCACAAGAATATGCACAGTTCCAAAGCCTTTACTAATGACTGCGATGGCATATCAGCCAAACTCCTTGTAATTGTGTGATTGTAAAGGCTTTTAAAGCCTATTTTAATTGGTGACAACAGATGATCAGACCAAGTCTAAAAAGGTAAAACTTTTTAGACCAACAAAAGCCAATTTGTTTTAATTAATTTACTGATGTGTTTATTCTTATCTGCACAACATTAAACAGAAAAACTGTGGATCTGGCAACATCGTTTAAAGGAAATAATTTTGTTATGAAAGTGGTTTGCTGATTACATTTTTGGCAAAGCAGAAATGCCCAGTTAGAAACTAATAAATCAGAGGAATAATGGCTTGTTAAATCATTTTTTATAACGGAAATATTCTGTCATTGATTGGTCACTTGCTGTTCAAAACAAAAAGCTGGCTGGGTCTGTTTTGCTTTATAGGTTGTTCTGCATCCTTTTTTACTTAGCAATCTATTAATATGACTTTTATGGCAGTGTTTATATATGTACAGTTGCAATCAAAATTATTATTATGCAAGATATTTTGCTGCAGAGAACAAAGTTTTATGAAAACAATTCAACTAAGGCATCAGTACTATTAGAGAACTTTTATTAATACATATTTGAGTAATTCTGAAAACGTAAGTTGATGAATAATGAAAAAAAAATCTAATTGGCTCTAAACGCTTATGTTCAAAATTATTTAACCCCCAAAAGTCAAATTTGGTACAGAATCTTTAATTCTTTAAAACCACCAATAAACGCTGCTTGGAAGTGCTTAGACGCTTATGTCACCTCTCTACTGCAATCTTGGCCCATTCTTCACCTGAAAAAGCTTTCAGATCACTGATAATCTTTGGTTTTCACTTGGCCACTGCTTTCTTCAAATTCAACCAAATACTTTTAAAGAAAATTAAATCAGGAGACTGAACAAGTCACTCAAGAACATTCTATGACTGATCCCTGAGCCAAGCATAAGTAGATTTATATGTTTACTTTGGGATGATTGTCCTGCAGGAAAGCTGATTGATCAGTAGCTTAAGTCTTTGCACCAATGGCATCACAATTCTTGCCAAAATGGACTGATACAAAAAATCCATGATGTCAATCATACAGTCATGATTTCCACTTCCTGCAATAGTAAAACACCCAAATAACAGGGCTGGTCCACCTCAATGTTTGACTATGGAGATGGTGTTCTTCTGCTCAAGTTCTGCCTTCTATTCACCATATACTACTGATCCATGGGTCCAAAAGGTTCCAGTTTGGTCACATCACTCCATAAAACATTCTTCCAGAACTCCACAGGTCTATCTAGTCAGCGTTTTATGTTCTCCTTGGTCAAGAGTGGCATTCGGCAAGATGTCGCAACATGAAAGCCATGCTTGTCTTGTGTTCATCTTATACTCTGCATTGAAATGTTTTCTTTTCATTGGCTCATCTTGAAAGTCTTTGGCTGTACATTGCAGGTTTTTCCTCAGTTGTTCTAATCAAACAATTTATGATATTGTGCTTTTTCTTCAACACCCTCAAAGGTTTTCTGGTACAACACAATTTAATCTAAGGAAAAAGGCTGCCAGCTATGTCTCTAGAAACTTTTAATGTCTTAGAAAGCTTCATAGACTTAGACATAGACTAAAATAATACATTAAAGACAATTTTGTTCCCCACCAGATCCGTGACTAAAACAGCATTGTTGAATAGTATAACACTACATTATATATTGACTGCTCAAAAATACTACATTATATATTGACTCTGTCACTTTTAATATGCCAGTAATCTGTTATAAATGCAATTTTTATAAAGTCCTGTATTTTTAGAAAAGCTTGTGTACTGGAATCTCTGAGGCGGTTGGTTAACTTTCTTCAACACCCTCAAAGTTTTTTTTTTTTTTGTACAACATATTTTAAGATTAGTAATAAGGCTACCAGCTGTGTCTCTGGGAACTTTTAATGTCTTGGAAATCTACTTAGACTTCCTATAAAGTAATACAATTATTATCTTCTCTATAACTTCAGCACATGAACTGTAAGTATGTGTAACAGCTCAAGCTAATTCTGTTTTGTAATAGAGTTTCTAAAGATTTATTTGTGTAATTAAATACAAATAAGTGACTAAAAAACAGCAATGTTGAATAGGGGTTGAATAATTATGATGAAGCTGTGTTATCAAAAACCCAGAACTCAAAAATACTACATTATATATTGACATTATCACTTTTAAAAAGCCAGTAATATATTTTAAATGCAATTTGTATAAAGTCCTATCTTCGGAAAATCTTGTACTGTTAAGTACTGCAGTTTCTGGGGGGTTGGATAATATGGTTGCAACTGTATGAATTTATTTACATATTTTATATTATTTCACACCAGACTCTAATAAGTTGTATTGGAAGTTGGTGGCATTCATATCTAATCTCATAATAACGTGTGTATGTTACATTAATAACAATGTATGTGTCACGTATCTGGTCTATCCTGTCATCATGAACTCTTGCACCACACATCATGGACTTCATTCCCCACAAGCCACTGCACTAATCACTGCATTCACCTGCTCTCACTTTACTGATTACTGCTCACAGCTGCACCTCATCACACTGACTGCATTTAAGCTTCACACACACACACAGCCACTCTGCGAAGTCTTATTGTTCCTTCTGGTCATTTTTTCCGAGCGTTTATTCCCGTGTTTGATTTTCTGTGTTTTTGATTCCTGGACTCCTTCCCGTGTTTTCATTCTCGCTGCCAGCCCCGACCTTTCTGCCTGTTTTGACCACGATTTCTGCCTGCCCCCTTTGTGTTTGTTTGTTTGGAATAAATGCTGCGAATGGATCCGCACGTCTCTGACCCTCCTTGTAACAGTATGTGTGTATTAATCTTATAGTTAGTACTCAGTACAATTAACTCAAAATCAAAGGTTCTGTCAAGCTAACATGGGATGTGTTTTGTGTGAAGTAAAAAAAATTCTAAATATTTGTGTACACTATATATTTATGTCGTGGATGAGTATATTGTGGTGAATTGGAGACTACAACTTTTTTTTTATTTTTTTTTTAGCTTTTACAGCAAAAAGGGAACAATAAATACATAAATGTACACAGAGAGACTGATTATAGCAGTTTGGAGAAAAAAAAATCTAATTTACAGTCACTCTCTGGTAATATAAGTGCACAGTGCATTAATATCTTAAAACAAATACAACATCTTAAATCAGTGGTTCTCAATCTTTGTCCTGGGGGAACCCTGTTCTACACATTTTGAATGTCTCCCTTATTTAACACACGTAATTGAGATCATCCGCTCATCAGTTCAGTTCATGGATCTCTCTCCTAATGAGCTGATGATCTCAATCAGTGTTAAATAAGGAAGACATGCAAAATGTGCAGAGCAGGGGTCCCCCAGAACCAGGATTGAGAACCACTGCCTTAAATAAATAAAACATCTTAACACTTGTAGATATAATAAAACAAATATCTTAACACTTAAAAACAAACATCTAAAACAAATTATAAATGTAGATAATTCTACTTCAAGGTGCCAGGTGCTACCACCATGATCCAGGACGCCAAGGCCTACAGTGAGGAAAAAAATATTTGATCTCCTGCTAATTTTGTAAGTTTGCCTGTTGACAAAGTGAGAGACAGAATAACAACAAAAAAATCCATTAAATAAGTATTTGATCCCCTATCAATCAGCAAGATTTTTGGCTCCCAGGTGTCTTTTATACAGGTCACGAGCTGAGATTAGAAG
Source organism: Garra rufa (assembly GCF_049309525.1). Classification (NCBI taxonomy): domain Eukaryota; kingdom Metazoa; phylum Chordata; class Actinopteri; order Cypriniformes; family Cyprinidae; genus Garra; species Garra rufa. Next base: position 45,987,444 of record NC_133363.1, on the reverse strand, counting down.
CAGGTGTGCTCCTAATCTCAGTTTGTTACCTGTATAAAAGACACCTGTCCACAGAGCAATCAATGAGATTCCAAACTCTCCACCATGGCCAAGACCAAGAGTTGTCCAAAGATGTCAGGGACAAGATTGTAGACCTACACAAGGCTGGAATGAGCTACAAGACCATCGCCAAGTAGCTTGGTGAGAAGGTGACAATAGTTGTTGCAATAATTCACAAATAAAAGAAACACAAAATAACTGTCAGTCTCCTTCGGTCTGGGGCTCCATGCAAGATCTCATCTCGTGGAGTTTCAATGATCATGAGAACGTAGAGGAATCAGCCCAGAACTACACAGGAGGATCTTGTCATTGATCTCAAGGCAGCTGGGACCATAGTCACCAAGAAAACAATTGATAACACACTACACCGTAAAGCAGTGGTTCTCAATCCTGGTCCTGGGGGACCCCGGCTCTGCACATTTTGCATGTCTCCCTTATTTAACACACCTGACTGAGATCATTAGCTGATTAGTTCAGTTCATGGATCTCTCTCCTCATGAGCTGATGATCTCAATCTGGTGTTAAATAAAGGAAACATGCAAAATGTGCAGAGCAGGGGTCCCCCAGGACCAGGATTGAGAACCACTGCCGTAAAGGACTGAAATCCAGCAGTGTTGGCAAGGTCCCCCTGCTTAAGAAAGCACATGTACAGGCCCGTCTAAAGTTTGCCAACAAACATCTGAATGATTCAGAGGAGAACTGGGTAAAAGTGTTGTGGTCAGATGAGATCAAAATCGAGCTCTTTGGCATCAACTCGACTCGCCGTGTTTGGAGGAGGAGGAATGCTGCCTATGACCCCAAGAACACCATCCCCATTGTCAAACATGCAGGTGGAAACATTATGCTTTGGGGGTGTTTTTCTACTAAGGGGACAGGACAACTGCACCACATCAGAGAGATGATAGACGGGCCATGTACCATCATTGAAAATGGGTTGTGGATGAGTATTCCGGCATGACAATGACCCAAAACACACGTTCAAGTTTACAAAGGAGTGGCTCAAGAAGAAGCACATTACACTTTAAAACTCTGTTCTCTGTGACTCTGGCCTAGCCAGTCTCCTTAATCCCATAGAAAATCTGTGGAGGGATCTAAAGGTTTGAGTTGCCTCGAAACCTTAATAACTTTAAATGATCTGCAAGGAGGAGTGGGACAAAATCCCTCCTGAGATGTGTGCAAAACTTGTAGCCAACTACAAGAAATGTCTGACCTCTGTGATTGCCAACAAGGGTTTTGCATGTTTTGCAAAGGGGTCAAATACTTATTTCACTCATTAAAATACGAAACTTTTGGCAAATTTTTTGTTGTTATTCTGTCTCTCACTGTTCAAATAAACCTACCATTAAAATTATAGACTGATCAAAATCAGCAGGGGGTCAAATAATTGTTTTCCTTACTATATGGGTGGAGTGGCCATGGTTGTTTTTCTGCTGTCCATGTCTTACTCCACAACCTGATCAAAAATACAAATCAGGGTTATTTATCTACATTACATTTAGAGCAAATTTGACTGATTGTTTGAAAAAAAAAATATTTTAGCAAGATTCTAATCTTAGTACCTTAAACCAGTCTTGGAGCTGCATCTGTTCCAGAATAAGTCTTTTCTGCGGATCAGGCTGCAGACAAGCGCAAATCATCTCGCAGCATTCTGTTTAAAAAGATGAGAGAGATTATTACCTTATATACAGTATGTTACACCTTTTTATATTTCGATTTCAAATGATATACTTTCATATTTAGAATTCAAATTGTCCATCTTTCTTCTTTGATGAACATCTCACCTTTTGACAGCTCAGGTTTGGACAACTCTTGCTTACTGATCATGTCCCGGTCTTTGTCATCTGGATAACACCCGCACACCATCACAAACAGCAGGATCCCCAATGACCAAACTGTCGCCGGCTTTGCATGGTACCTGCCATTGACATAGTACTCTGGTGGACAGAACACTTCTGTGCCTAGAGAGAAAAGATTTTGATATTTAATGCATTCCTACAGCATGATATATTTCATAATGTGTGAGGTAAATAACCCGCTAGCAAATCATAAAACATACCACTGAAGGACACATAGGCAGAGTCCTTCATGAGCGTGCCACAGCCGAAGTCGATCAACTTGACTTCCAACGTGTCTGGGTTCACAAGCAGGTTCTCCATTTTTATATCTCTATGGAAGACCCCACGCTCGCAGCAAATTTTGGCGGCTTGAATGACCTGCCACATAAAATGTCGTGCCATCCCCTCAGTAAGCCTTTGTCGGAGCTTCATGAAACTAAACAGGCTCATGCTAGGCATGGGCCGCTCCAAGACCATGACGTAGTGGTCCGGGTCGTCCTGCCAGTCCAGCAGCTTAATTATCTGTGGCACACTGGGGCCCTGATTGGCCATGAATGTCAGGCCAATCTCCATGGGGAGGCGTTTAGGATGACCAGGCTAAAAGAAAGAACATATGATACTTAGATGGAGGTGGTTTCTCAGATTAACATGAATATAAGATGTTAGAAATGCAAAACAGTAATAATAGTGAGCGCAGGATACTTACAACTCTGATATATGGCATATTTGGTGTCTTCTCTGCAATTTTCACAGCCACCTGATTAACAAAACAAAGATTTAACAATTATTATATGCACAGAGATTATTCTAGTCGTGAATACTGAACAGGTATGGACAATTTTGTATATTTAAAAAGAGTAAGCAAAAAAATTATACCTTAAGGCCATCTTTGCAGCGAGTCCCCGCATGCACATAGCCGAAGCCTCCTTGACCCAGCTTTTGACCACATTCATAGCGCCAGAAAATGTGTCCTATTGAAACATAAACAAATGCATTAGCATGAAATACATTTTTATGCTTTCTATCCTTTTTAATAACATTTTCTAATTCTCATATATATATATTCTTATACTCTTACTGTTGTCCGCCTCCTCCGCTTCATCTTCATCAGTGGAATTAGCTAGACTGTAGACATCCTGCTCCAGCTGTCCCTCAGAAGCGGGGACGACTTCAAAGCTTGGAGATTCTAGATCATGAATCTCTACACTTAGCTGTAGAGATGAAGTCTGATCTAAAGATTGGAATAGCAATAACATGAATCAAATCCGACAAATAATGTAAATGAAATATTGCATACTCGAATTAGAGTGATGCTTTTGAAAAGTGATAATGTGAGAACTCTGTGTGTATTATACTTTGGATTATGGCAGTAAACTTACCCTTGTCCAGCTCTTCTGCTTTGTCATCTTCAGAAGAACTAACTGGTGTGCTAAACAGGACGCCCAGAAGTTGGAGGACGTCCTGCTCCAGCTGTTCCTCAGCAGAGGGGAGGACGTCAAAGATTGGAGCTACTTCAAGATCATAAATCTCATCACTTTGTGGATAAGTATGATCTAAAGACGGGAATAGCAATAATATGAATCAAATCCGACAAATAATACGAATGAAATATTGCATACTCAACTTAGAGTGATACTTTCAAAAAGTGATAATGTGAGAACTCTGTGTGTATTATATTTGGGATTATGGCAGTAAACTTACCCTTGTCCAGATCTTCTGCTTTGTCATCTTCATAGGAACTAACCGCAGTGCAAAGCTGGACGTCCTGAAGTTGGAGGACGTCCTGCTCCAGCTGTTCCTCAGCAGAGGGGAGGACGTCAAAGCTTGGAGCTTCTTCAAGAACATGAATCTCATCACTTTGCTGTGGAGAAGTATGATCTAAAGAGGGGAATAGCAATGATATGAATCAAATCAGACAAATAAGAATGAAATATTGCATACTCAAATTAGAGTGGTATTTTTAAAAAACTGGGATTTTGTATTATGTTTTGGATTGTGGCAGTAAATTTACCCTTGTCCAGCTCTTCTGCGTTGTCATCTTTAAAGGAACTAACAGGAGTGCTAAGCAGGATGTCTTGAAATCGGAGGACATCCTGCTCCAGCTGTTCCTCAGCAGTGATGAGAACTTCAGAGACTGGAGCTTCTTGATCTTCATGGATCTCTACAATGTGCTGTAGAGATGTCTGATCTAAAGAGGGGAATACCAGTAACATATAAAATACTGCATACTCAAATTACAAGTTTTTCATTTAAGGGCACTTTTTTAGAAAACATATCTAAATCAGTTTGTTTCTGAATTAAAATTCGTACTGACAGGTTTGGTAATGACACCTAATGAATCCATCCACTAGGAAAGTGAGAATTGGATTAGGTCAGTAAATTTACCCTTGTCCAGCTCTTCTGCTTCGCCATCTTCAGAGGAACTAACTGGAGCGTTGACATCCTGAATTTGAAGGACGTCCTGCTCCAGCTGTTTCTCAGCAGTGATGAGGACTTCAGAGACTGGAGCTTCTTGATGATCACTGATCTCTACAATGTGCTGTAGAGATGTTTGATCTAAAGAGGAGAGTACCAGTAATATGAATAAAATATTTATTATATATATTATATATATTTAAGGGCACTTTAGAAAAAAACATTTCCAGACAGTCGATTTTTTTCTGAATTTAAATTTGGATTTTGGTAATGACTCCTAATAAATCCATCCACTGAGAAAGTGACAATTGGATTATAGCAGTAAATTTACCCTTGTCCAGCTCTTCCACTTTGTCCTCTTCAGTTAAACTAACTGGAGTGTCGACATCCTGTGGTTGGGGGACATCCTGCTCCAGCAGTTTCTCTATAGCAGGGAGGACTTCAGAGACTGGAGGTTCTTGATGATCATGGATCTCTACAACAGGGGTGTATTGCAAAGATTTCTGACCTACAAAGATAATGTTAATAACATAACATAAGTTTAAAAAATGATGAGTAACAATTATTTTTTCAGACAATGTAAATCTACCTTAAGAATAAGCGTTATTTTATTATCATTGAGATACTATTATTGCACTTTATAATACAAATTTTATTAATTTTGTTGTGTGTCATTACACATTAATCTTGAAATTATTAGTTAGCTTTGTTTTTATGTCTATGGGTGAATGACGGATAAGGATTTCAAATGTGGAAAAAAATAAAACAGGCAAAAAATTTAAATGTTAGTACTTTCTATACTTATTACAGTGTTGTGTATGTAATGCAATGATATTTACACATTTCAAGAATGTAATTAACCATTTTTTTTGATGAATCAGATCTTTTTCCTCATGAAAATGTCATTCCTGGGTAACGTAATAAATTTTAAAATTAATTACATTTCTATCATTGTTGGCATATACAAATGTACTTATCTCCATATTTGGAGCTCAACAAACAATTAGTGCTCAGAAAACTACATTTTAATCACAATTAATATAATCAATTTGGGATTTCATATAGGCACAGGCTCATTTTGGGCTGCTGCTAATTCAAAATTCAGAACCAAATAAAGAAAAAAACTGGAAAATGTTTAAAAATGTTTTCCAATAAAGTAAATAAGACTTGTTTTATCATTAACTCAACAAAAAGCTGAATTGTGTTATCTAACACAGAAATATGGGTTAAATGAATTGCCCGTGTCATTGTTAGCCAGAATGACATACTGTTAGACGGAATGACATTCTGCAATATTTTTCAGGATTACCATAAGAACCATCATCAGTATAATTTTTCTTTCCAACACTCAAATTTGAAACTAAGTAAGATACACTTGACAGTTGCAAAACTCAGTTTTTAATGATTTAAAAAAAGTACAACAGGCTTTTTGGGAACTGGTCTTGATTTGTAGTAGCTACACACAATAATAATAATAATAATAATAATGAGTATTAGATGCAGGTTGTAATCACACCAATTTCATTACAATCGTATTTTCTAAATATTACAGTAAATCTGTAAAATTATAATGCTTCATAAACAATGGCCAGGGGTATAGTGTATGATGTGTAATAACACATTACACCGCTAAAACATTTAGGCTTATTACAAATGAGTGTGAACCTATTTTGATTAATATTTCAAGTTTGCTTGTTACTGACACATTATTGTTCCACTGAATCATCACCCTAATACCTTGCTCTCTTTTTTCCAAGATACTCAGCCCTAGCTTCTGCATCTGTGTTTATTCTGGCTCTGAACCGTCTCTGCCTCTCTTTATTAGACAGAGGCATCTGGAAGAACAGAATTGACCTTAAAACACCAGAAGCTATACAAAAGTTTTAAAATGGGTAACACTTTATAATAACGGCACGCTATTAATCATTAGTTAAACATTAGTAAACAGTTAATTCATCATTTATAAAGCATTAAAAGACATTAATAAGCAGTTTATAAATACAGCTATAAATGCTTTATTCTTGATTTAAAAGCATATCTATAATGTGTTTAATAATTGTATTTCCATACTTTAATTTCATACTTGTAGGTAGGCTTATAAATCAAGCATTAAAGGGATAGTTCACCCAAAAAGGAAAATTTGATGTTTATCTGCTTACCCCCAGGTCATCCAAGATATAGGTGACTTTGTTTCTTCAGAAAAACACAAACGAAGATTTTTAACGAAAACGGTGCAGTCTGCCAGCCTTATCATGGAAGTGGATGGGCACCAGACCTTTAAAAGTAAACAAAAAACATGCACAGACAAATCCAAATTGCACCCTGCGGCTCGTGACGATACATCGATGTCCTAAGACACGAAATTATCGTTTTTTGTGAGAAACTGAACAGTATTTATATCATTTTTTACCTTTGATACACAGCAACATCCATCTGTCCTGTGCACGAGTTTGGCATCAGTCACGTCACATGTGCACGCGCTCTTTGTAGAATACGCAAACGCCGGAAGTGATCTTTCGCATGTATACGACACTCATTTTTTACACAGTGCACACAGACTGTGGGTATAGCGGCTATTCAAAATGGTAATTATTGCGCTTATCCCGATTGTTCAAACTGATTTAAAGCTAAAAGATTACGTTTGCTTGCGCAAACTCATCCGGGACTTTTCACTGATGTCCCCTTCCGGCGTTTGCGTATTCTACGCTAGAGCGCGTGCTCATGTGACGTGACTGATGTCAAACTTGTGCTCATGACAAATGGACCTGGCTGTGTATCAAAGGTAAAAAATGATATAAATACTGTTCAGTTTCTCGCAAAAAACGATCGTTTCGTGTCTTAAGACATCAATGCGTCATCACGAGCCGCAGGGTGTAATTTGGATTTGTCTGTGCATGTTTTTGTTTAGGTTTGGTGCCCATTCACGTCCATGATAAGGCTGGCAGACTGCACCGGATTTCATTAAAAATCTTCGTTTGTGTTTTTCTGAGGAAACAAAGTAACCTACATCTTGGATGCATTGGGGGTAAGCAGATAAACATCAAATTTTCATTTTTGGGTGAACTATCCCTTTAAGAATTTATAGCTGCATTTTAAATCGTAAATTTATTAATGAATTAACTGTTTAATGATGCTTAAATAATGATTAATAACGTGTAGTTATTATAAAGTATTACCAAATGTGGATATATTAATAATAATGATTACATTATTCATGATTTGACCATTAACATTACAAAAGTTCAATTCAATGATAATTAAATGTGAATCATATGAAATCAAGATGAATGACAGCAAAAATACGGCAAAAAACATACAATTATGTAAATAATGTTAATGTTAATAATATAACTTTAATAACTATACCTAAAAGTTTACAAATGTTAATTAAAAACTAGATTGTTATGCCTATGTCATTCTGGATAACGGATGACATGTCCTGGCTAACAGAGTTTTTTTGTTATCCAAGAATGACATGTTGTTATCCAGGAATGACAAAACAAATATTTTTCTTTATAATCAGGCACTAATTTAACCACCTATGGAAAACTACAACTTAGCCATCATCGCTTTAAGGTAATCTTTTAGATCAAATAGATAGTTTTTTCATATAAAAACATTATAAATAGTTTGTCAGTGTTATCCAAAAGGACACATGATATTGCTACAAAGTGCATCAGTGACCGAAAAGGTCAAAATATCAACATTTTAAGAGACGCTTACTCACCTTTGCACTTGTTCTGGTGCTCCTTCAGGGTCTTCTTTTTGATACAATATTATGTCACATGACATACCACAATGCATTATGGTCTAAAATGGTCATTGGTGTCTGTTATCCAGGAATGACATAACAGAAATCACAATTTGGGGACAAAAGTCTTTCTGTCATTAAAATGTAATTAAGCTCAGTATTATAACCATATTTGCAGGTATCGTTTAAAACATCAATACAATTATGCCCAAGTAGATTTTAAATATTTTTATTTTTATTATTTACATTTTTATTGTATTTTTGTACTCAGATTTTAAGCCGGGACAGTTACCCGGAATGACGTTTTGGGACTTTTGAGCTCAATAGTTCCTTAAAGATTAATTATTTATAATGAATTCTCACAAGAGTAATTAAAGAGGGGAAAGTTGAGTCATTTAATGAAATGCATTTAAAAATGTATACATTTTTAATATTATGAATATGCTTTGGACACCAGAATTGACATGCCACGTCATTGACCCCTATACAGTTTATATTCATTTTTTATTTTAGTTTTAATTTGATTTATTTAGTACATCATGTTAAACTAAATGAAACAAGTTGACGTTTATTTAATTTCAGATAACCTTTTAATGATTTTAGACAATTGTAATAGGCTAATAAGATAAAAATATTTATATTTATTTCATTTGTGATTTTTAATCTGTCACTCGAACTTGTTTGGTGTGATAATGATAGCAGTATCTGGGCCTGTGATTTTTTGTTATGAAACTGTTGTAAGTTTTATCAAAACTTTTATCATTAAGTGTGATTTTTCCAAGCTAAAGATCTTTATATTTATTTAATTTGTGATTTTTAATCTGTCACTCGAACTTGTTTGGTGTGATAATGACAGCAGTATCTGGGCCTGTGATTTTTTTTTTTTGTTATATCAAAAACAGTTGTAAGTTTTATCTAAACATATCATAATGTGTGATTTTACCATCATCAAGTCTCTGATACGATTCCGCCGCATTCTGGTACACTTTCTCAGCCTTAGCCAGGTTGTATTTTCCAGCTTTTCGGCGAAAAAAGTTAAGAAGGCGACATCTCCCTGCCTTATTTTTCTCATCAGCACCACCAGGCGTCTCATCCGGAGGACTAGGGTGGTTTTCCACCGTGATGGGCGTGTATTTGAGCAGCACACAGGATTGGGGTTCGTGTGCATGCCACACTTTCAACGCTTTCTTTCTTGAAAACAGCCCCATTGCAATAGTTTTTTCAATCTGAAAAGAGTTTTAAACAATGAAAACAGACTACTCCGAAAACTTAAACCAACAAAACGAGCTACTGATTTCCAAGCTTTAGCATAGGCGAAACGTTCTAATTGTTCTGTGACGTCACAGTTGCCTACACAAATAGAATGTTAGGAAATGCGCGTGACCTTTTGAATAATAACATTAAGGCACGTGCACAGGTAGAACTTGAGTGGTGCTCGAACACCTACCCTTTTGGCCTCTGACTAGGTAAGTGCTTTTTTTTTGCAAATATATTAAATTTTTTTATTTAAATATAGCAGTTGGCATCAATTCTCAATTAAACAATTTAAGTTCTAATTTGTGCATGAGCCCCTGCCATTCCCCCTCTTCGACAATAGCACAGTTAATGCACGCAAATCACGCTCTTTCAGTACATGATTTAAAAATGACAGGAAGGTAACCATTGTGTTTTCCATAAAATTCGGCACCGCTATTCACTGCTGTGAAATTAAACGGCTAGTGGTCTAGTTTAGACAATTAGCCCTCTATGCTAATCTGGCCTTAGCATAAAATTGCGTTGCAAGGTCAAAAATTCGACCAAAATTATTATTATTATTATTATTTTTTATTTTTTTTAATATTTATTTGTTATATTTGTTATAACATAACATATTTAAAATTTTTGCTCTTTTGCCAACTGAAATAGTTCCAAACAAAGCAGAACAGTTGCGTCCCCCAGCAATGCAGATTCGTTTGTAAATGAATAGAGTAATTTAATGATTTAATAACCCATTCATCTTCGGAAAATCTTGTACTGTTAAGTACTGCAGTCTCTGGGGGGTTGGATAATATGGTTGCAACTGTATGAATTTATTCACATATTTTATATTATTTCACACCAGACTCTAATAAGTTGTATTGGAAGTTGGTGGCATTCATATCTAATCTCATAATAACGTGTGTATGTTACATTAATAACAATGTATGTGTCACGTATCTGGTCTATCCTGTCATCATGAACTCTTGCACCACACATCATGGACTTCATTTCCCACAAGCCACTGCACTAATCACTGCATTCACCTGCTCTCACTTTACTGATTACTGCTCACAGCTGCACCTCATCACACTGACTGCATTTAAGCTTCACACACACACACAGCCACTCTGCGAAGTCTTATTGTTCCTTCTGGTCATTATTTCCGAGCGTTTATTCCCGTGTTTGATTTCCTGTGTTTTTGATTCCTGGACTCCTTCCCGTGTTTTGATTCTCGCTGCCAGCCCCGACCTTTCTGCCTGTTTTGACCACGATTTCTGCCTGCCCCCTTTGTGTTTGTTTGTTTGGAATAAATGCTGCGAATGGATCCGCACGTCTCTGACCCTCCTTGTGACAGTATGTGTGTATTAATCTTATAGTTAGTACTCAGTACAATTAACTCAAAATCAAAGGTTCTGTCAAGCTAACATGGGATGTGTTTTGTGTGAAGTAAAAAAAATTCTAAATATTTGTGTACACTATATATTTATGTCGTGGATGAGTATATTGTGGTGAATTGGAGACTACAACTTTTTTTATTTTTTTTTAGCTTTTACAGCAAAATAGGAACAATAAATACATAAATGTACACAGAGAGACTGATTATAGCAGTTTGGAGAAAAAAAAATCTAATTTACAGTCACTCTCTGGTAATATAAGTGCACAGTGCATTAATATCTTAAAACAAATACAACATCTTAAATCAGTGGTTCTCAATCTTTGTCCTGGGGGAACCCTGTTCTACACATTTTGAATGTCTCCCTTATTTAACACACGTAATTGAGATCATCCGCTCATCAGTTCAGTTCATGGATCTCTCTCCTAATGAGCTGATGATCTCAATCAGTGTTAAATAAGGAAGACAAAATGTGCAGAGCAGGGGTCCCCCAGAACCAGGATTGAGAACCACTGCCTTAAATAAAACATCTTAACACTTGTAGATATAATAAAACAAATACAAATATCTTAACACTTAAAAACAAACATCTAAAACAAATTATAAATGTAGATAATTCTACTTCAAGGTGCCAGGTGCTACCACCATGATGCAGGACGCCAAGGCCTACAGTGAGGAAAAAAATATTTGATCTCCTGCTAATTTTGTAAGTTTGCCCGGTGACAAAGTGAGAGACAGAATAACAACAAAAAAAATCCATTAAATAAGTATTTGATCCCCTATCAATCAGCAAGATTTTTGGCTCCCAGGTGTCTTTTATACAGGTCACGAGCTGAGATTAGAAGCAGGTGTGCTCCTAATCTCAGTTTGTTACCTGTATAAAATACACCTGTCCACAGAGCAATCAATGAGATTCCAAACTCTCCACCATGGCCAAGACCAAGAGTTGTCCAAAGATGTCAGGGACAAGATTGTAGACCTACACAAGGCTGGAATGAGCTACAAGACCATCGCCAAGTAGCTTGGTGAGAAGGTGACAACAGTTGTTGCAATAATTCACAAATAAAAGAAACACAAAATAACTGTCAGTCTCCTTCGGTCTGGGGCTCCATGCAAGATCTCATCTCGTGGAGTTTCAATGATCATGAGAACGTAGAGGAATCAGCCCAGAACTACACAGGAGGATCTTGTCATTGATCTCAAGGCAGCTGGGACCATAGTCACCAAGAAAACAATTGATAACACACTACACCGTAAAGGACTGAAATCCTGCAGTGTTGGCAAGGTCCCCCTGCTTAAGAAAGCACATGTACAGGCCCGTCTAAAGTTTGCCAACAAACATCTGAATGATTCAGAGGAGAACTGGGTAAAAGTGTTGTGGTCAGATGAGATCAAAATCGAGCTCTTTGGCATCAACTCGACTCGCCGTGTTTGGAGGAGGAGGAATGCTGCCTATGACCCCAAGAACACCATCCCCATTGTCAAACATGCAGGTGGAAACATTATGCTTTGGGGGTGTTTTTCTACTAAGGGGACAGGACAACTGCACCGCATCAAAGAGATGATAGACGGGCCATGTACCATCAGGGCCAGGGCATTGAAAATGGGTTGTGGATGAGTATTCCGGCATGACAATGACCCAAAACACACGTTCAAGGCAACAAAGGAGTGGCTCAAGAAGAAGCACATTACACTTTAGAAACTCTGTTCTCTGTGACTCTGGCCTAGCCAGTCTCCTTAATCCCATAGAAAATCTGTGGAGGGATCTAAAGGTTTGAGTTGCCTCGAAACCTTAATAACTTTAAATGATCTGCAAGGAGGAGTGGGACAAAATCCCTCCTGAGATGTGTGCAAAACTTGTAGCCAACTACAAGAAATGTCTGACCTCTGTGATTGCCAACAAGGGTTTTGCATGTTTTGCAAAGGGGTCAAATACTTATTTCACTCATTAAAATACGAAACTTTTGGCAAATTTTTTGTTGTTATTCTGTCTCTCACTGTTCAAATAAACCTACCATTAAAATTATAGACTGATCAAAATCAGCAGGGGGTCAAATAATTGTTTTCCTTACTATATGGGTGGAGTGGCCATGGTTGTTTTTCTGCTGTCCATGTCTTACTCCACAACCTGATCAAAAATATAAATCAGGGTTATTTATCTACATTACATTTAGAGCAAATTTGACTGATTGTTTGAAAAAAAAAATATTTTAGCAAGATTCTAATCTTAGTACCTTAAACCAGTCTTGGAGCTGCATCTGTTCCAGAATAAGTCTTTTCTGGGGATCAGGCTGCAGACAAGCGCAAATCATCTCGCAGCATTCTGTTTAAAAAGATGAGAGAGATTATTACCTTATATACAGTATGTTACACCTTTTTATATTTCGATTTCAAATGATATACTTTCATATTTAGAATTCAAATTGTCCATCTTTCTTCTTTGATGAACATCTCACCTTTTGACAGCTCAGGTTTGGACAACTCTTTCTTACTGATCATGTCCCGGTCTTTGTCATCTGGATAACACCCGCACACCATCACAAACAGCAGGATCCCCAATGACCAAACTGTCGCCGGCTTTGCATGGTACCTGCCATTGACATAGTACTCTGGTGGACAGAACACTTCTGTGCCTAGAGAGAAAAGATTTTGATATTTAATGCATTCCTACAGCATGATATATTTCATAATGTGTGAGGTAAATAACCCGCTAGCAAATCATAAAACATACCACTGAAGGACACATAGGCAGAGTCCTTCATGAGCGTGCCACAGCCGAAGTCGATCAACTTGACTTCCAACGTGTCTGGGTTCACAAGCAGGTTCTCCATTTTTATATCTCTATGGAAGACCCCACGCTCGCAGCAAATTTTGGCGGCTTGAATGACCTGCCACATAAAATGTCGTGCCATCCCCTCAGTAAGCCTTTGTCGGAGCTTCATGAAACTAAACAGGCTCATGCTAGGCATGGGCCGCTCCAAGACCATGACGTAGTGGTCCGGGTCGTCCTGCCAGTCCAGCAGCTTAATTATCTGTGGCACACTGGGGCCCTGATTGGCCATGAATGTCAGGCCAATCTCCATGGGGAGGCGTTTAGGATGACCAGGCTAAAAGAAAGAACATATGATACTTAGATGGAGGTGGTTTCTCAGATTAACATGAATATAAGATGTTAGAAATGCAAAACAGTAATAATAGTGAGCGCAGGATACTTACAACTCTGATATATGGCATATTTGGTGTCTTCTCTGCAATTTTCACAGCCACCTGATTAACAAAACAAAGATTTAACAATTATTATATGCACAGAGATTATTCTAGTCGTGAATACTGAACAGGTATGGACAATTTTGTATATTTAAAAAGAGTAAGCAAAAAAATTATACCTTAAGGCCATCTTTGCAGCGAGTCCCCGCATGCACATAGCCGAAGCCTCCTTGACCCAGCTTTTGACCACATTCATAGCGCCAGAAAATGTGTCCTATTGAAACATAAACAAATGCATTAGCATGAAATACATGTTTATGCTTTCTATCCTTTTTAATAACATTTTCTAATTCTCATATATATATATTCTTATACTCTTACTGTTGTCCGCCTCCTCCGCTTCATCTTCATCAGTGGAATTAGCTAGACTGTAGACATCCTGCTCCAGCTGTCCCTCAGAAGCGGGGACGACTTCAAAGCTTGGAGATTCTAGATCATGAATCTCTACACTTAGCTGTAGAGATGAAGTCTGATCTAAAGATTGGAATAGCAATAACATGAATCAAATCCGACAAATAATGTAAATGAAATATTGCATACTCGAATTAGAGTGATGCTTTTGAAAAGTGATAATGTGAGAACTCTGTGTGTATTATACTTTGGATTATGGCAGTAAACTTACCCTTGTCCAGCTCTTCTGCTTTGTCATCTTCAGAAGAACTAACTGGTGTGCTAAACAGGACGCCCAGAAGTTGGAGGACGTCCTGCTCCAGCTGTTCCTCAGCAGAGGGGAGGACGTCAAAGATTGGAGCTACTTCAAGATCATAAATCTCATCACTTTGTGGATAAGTATGATCTAAAGATGGGAATAGCAATAATATGAATCAAATCCGACAAATAATACGAATGAAATATTGCATACTCAACTTAGAGTGATACTTTCAAAAAGTGATAATGTGAGAACTCTGTGTGTATTATATTTGGGATTATGGCAGTAAACTTACCCTTGTCCAGATCTTCTGCTTTGTCATCTTCATAGGAACTAACAGCAGTGCAAAGCTGGACGTCCTGAAGTTGGAGGACGTCCTGCTCCAGCTGTTCCTCAGCAGAGGGGAGGACGTCAAAGCTTGGAGCTTCTTCAAGAACATGAATCTCATCACTTTGCTGTGGAGAAGTATGATCTAAAGAGGGGAATAGCAATGATATGAATCAAATCAGACAAATAAGAATGAAATATTGCATACTCAAATTAGAGTGGTATTTTTAAAAAACTGGGATTTTGTATTATGTTTTGGATTGTGGCAGTAAATTTACCCTTGTCCAGCTCTTCTGCGTTGTCATCTTTAAAGGAACTAACAGGAGTGCTAAGCAGGATGTCTTGAAATCGGAGGACATCCTGCTCCAGCTGTTCCTCAGCAGTGATGAGAACTTCAGAGACTGGAGCTTCTTGATCTTCATGGATCTCTACAATGTGCTGTAGAGATGTCTGATCTAAAGAGGGGAATACCAGTAACATATAAAATACTGCATACTCAAATTACAAGTTTTTCATTTAAGGGCACTTTTTTAGAAAACATATCTAAATCAGTTTGTTTCTGAATTAAAATTCGTACTGACAGGTTTGGTAATGACACCTAACGAATCCATCCACTAGGAAAGTGAGAATTGGATTAGGTCAGTAAATTTACCCTTGTCCAGCTCTTCTGCTTCGCCATCTTCAGAGGAACTAACTGGAGCGTTGACATCCTGAATTTGAAGGACGTCCTGCTCCAGCTGTTTCTCAGCAGTGATGAGGACTTCAGAGACTGGAGCTTCTTGATGATCACTGATCTCTACAATGTGCTGTAGAGATGTTTGATCTAAAGAGGAGAGTACCAGTAATATGAATAAAATATTTATTATATATATTATATATATTTAAGGGCACTTTAGAAAAAAACATTTCCAGACAGTCGATTTGTTTCTGAATTTAAATTTGGATTTTGGTAATGACACCTAATAAATCCATCCACTGAGAAAGTGACAATTGGATTATAGCAGTAAATTTACCCTTGTCCAGCTCTTCCACTTTGTCCTCTTCAGTTAAACTAACTGGAGTGTCGACATCCTGTGGTTGGGGGACATCCTGCTCCAGCAGTTTCTCTATAGCAGGGAGGACTTCAGAGACTGGAGGTTCTTGATGATCATGGATCTCTACAACAGGGGTGTATTGCAAAGATTTCTGACCTACAAAGATAATGTTAATAACATAACATAAGTTTAAAAAATGATGAGTAACAATTATTTTTTCAGACAATGTAAATCTACCTTAAGAATAAGCGTTATTTTATTATCATTGAGATACTATTATTGCACTTTATAATACAAATTTTATTAATTTTGTTGTGTGTCATTACACATTAATCTTGAAATTATTAGTTAGCTTTGTTTTTATGTCTATACAGTTTATATTCATTTTTTATTTTAGTTTTAATTTGATTTATTTAGTACATCATGTTAAACTAAATGAAACAAGTTGACGTTTATTTAATTTCAGATAACCTTTTAATGATTTTAGACAATTGTAATAGGCTAATAAGATAAAAATATTTATATTTATTTCATTTGTGATTTTTAATCTGTCACTCGAACTTGTTTGGTGTGATAATGATAGCAGTATCTGGGCCTGTGATTTTTTGTTATGAAACTGTTGTAAGTTTTATCAAAACTTTTATCATTATGTGTGATTTTTCCAAGCTAAAGATCTTTATATTTATTTAATTTGTGATTTTTAATCTGTCACTCGAACTTGTTTGGTGTGATAATGACAGCAGTATCTGGGCCTGTGATTTTTTTTTTTTGTTATATCAAAAACAGTTGTAAGTTTTATCTAAACATATCATAATGTGTGATTTTACCATCATCAAGTCTCTGATACGATTCCGCCGCATTCTGGTACACTTTCTCAGCCTTAGCCAGGTTGTATTTTCCAGCTTTTCGGCGAAAAAAGTTAAGAAGGCGACATCTCCCTGCCTTATTTTTCTCATCAGCACCACCAGGCGTCTCATCCGGAGGACTAGGGTGGTTTTCCACCGTGATGGGCGTGTATTTGAGCAGCACACAGGATTGGGGTTCGTGTGCATGCCACACTTTCAACGCTTTCTTTCTTGAAAACAGCCCCATTGCAATAGTTTTTTCAATCTGAAAAGAGTTTTAAACAATGAAAACAGACTACTCCGAAAACTTAAACCAACAAAACGAGCTACTGATTTCCAAGCTTTAGCATAGGCGAAACGTTCTAATTGTTCTGTGACGTCACAGTTGCCTACACAAATAGAATGTTAGGAAATGCGCGTGACCTTTTGAATAATAACATTAAGGCACGTGCACAGGTAGAACTTGAGTTGTGCTCGAACACCTACCCTTTTGGCCTCTGACTAGGTAAGTGCTTTTTTTTTGCAAATATATTAAATTTTTTAATTTAAATATAGCAGTTGGCATCAATTCTCAATTAAACAATTTAAGTTCTAATTTGTGCATGAGCCCCTGCCATTCCCCCTCTTCGACAATAGCACAGTTAATGCACGCAAATCACGCTCTTTCAGTACATGATTTAAAAATGACAGGAAGGTAACCATTGTGTTTTCCATAAAATTCGGCACCGCTATTCACTGCTGTGAAATTAAACGGCTAGTGGTCTAGTTTAGACAATTAGCCCTCTATGCTAATCTGGCCTTAGCATAAAATTGCGTTGCAAGGTCAAAAATTCGACCAAAATTATTATTATTATTATTTTTTTTAAATATTTATTTGTTATATTTGTTATAACATAACATATTTAAAATTTTTGCTCTTTTGCCAACTGAAATAGTTCCAAACAAAGCAGAACAGTTGCGTCCCCCAGCAATGCAGATTCGTTTGTAAATGAATAGAGTAATTTAATGATTTAATAACCCATTCATCTTCGGAAAATCTTGTACTGTTAAGTACTGCAGTCTCTGGGGGGTTGGATAATATGGTTGCAACTGTATGAATTTATTCACATATTTTATATTATTTCACACCAGACTCTAATAAGTTGTATTGGAAGTTGGTGGCATTCATATCTAATCTCATAATAACGTGTGTATGTTACATTAATAACAATGTATGTGTCACGTATCTGGTCTATCCTGTCATCATGAACTCTTGCACCACACATCATGGACTTCATTTCCCACAAGCCACTGCACTAATCACTGCATTCACCTGCTCTCACTTTACTGATTACTGCTCACAGCTGCACCTCATCACACTGACTGCATTTAAGCTTCACACACACACACACACAGCCACTCTGCGAAGTCTTATTGTTCCTTCTGGTCATTATTTCCGAGCGTTTATTCCCGTGTTTGATTTCCTGTGTTTTTGATTCCTGGACTCCTTCCCGTGTTTTGATTCTCGCTGCCAGCCCCGACCTTTCTGCCTGTTTTGACCACGATTTCTGCCTGCCCCCTTTGTGTTTGTTTGTTTGGAATAAATGCTGCGAATGGATCCGCACGTCTCTGACCCTCCTTGTGACAGTATGTGTGTATTAATCTTATAGTTAGTACTCAGTACAATTAACTCAAAATCAAAGGTTCTGTCAAGCTAACATGGGATGTGTTTTGTGTGAAGTAAAAAAAATTCTAAATATTTGTGTACACTATATATTTATGTCGTGGATGAGTATATTGTGGTGAATTGGAGACTACAACTTTTTTTATTTTTTTTTAGCTTTTACAGCAAAATAGGAACAATAAATACATAAATGTACACAGAGAGACTGATTATAGCAGTTTGGAGAAAAAAAAATCTAATTTACAGTCACTCTCTGGTAATATAAGTGCACAGTGCATTAATATCTTAAAACAAATACAACATCTTAAATCAGTGGTTCTCAATCTTTGTCCTGGGGGAACCCTGTTCTACACATTTTGAATGTCTCCCTTATTTAACACACGTAATTGAGATCATCCGCTCATCAGTTCAGTTCATGGATCTCTCTCCTAATGAGCTGATGATCTCAATCAGTGTTAAATAAGGAAGACAAAATGTGCAGAGCAGGGGTCCCCCAGAACCAGGATTGAGAACCACTGCCTTAAATAAAACATCTTAACACTTGTAGATATAATAAAACAAATACAAATATCTTAACACTTAAAAACAAACATCTAAAACAAATTATAAATGTAGATAATTCTACTTCAAGGTGCCAGGTGCTACCACCATGATGCAGGACGCCAAGGCCTACAGTGAGGAAAAAAATATTTGATCTCCTGCTAATTTTGTAAGTTTGCCCGGTGACAAAGTGAGAGACAGAATAACAACAAAAAAAATCCATTAAATAAGTATTTGATCCCCTATCAATCAGCAAGATTTTTGGCTCCCAGGTGTCTTTTATACAGGTCACGAGCTGAGATTAGAAGCAGGTGTGCTCCTAATCTCAGTTTGTTACCTGTATAAAATACACCTGTCCACAGAGCAATTAATGAGATTCCAAACTCTCCACCATGGCCAAGACCAAGAGTTGTCCAAAGATGTCAGGGACAAGATTGTAGACCTACACAAGGCTGGAATGAGCTACAAGACCATCGCCAAGTAGCTTGGTGAGAAGGTGACAACAGTTGTTGCAATAATTCACAAATAAAAGAAACACAAAATAACTGTCAGTCTCCTTCGGTCTGGGGCTCCATGCAAGATCTCATCTCGTGGAGTTTCAATGATCATGAGAACGTAGAGGAATCAGCCCAGAACTACACAGTAGGGCTGGGCGATTTGGCCTAAAATCAAAATCTCGATTAATTGAACATTTTAACTCGATTACGATTAATGAACGATTATTTTATTTATTAATAAAATTATATTTAAATATTTATTTTTTTGCCCTCATAGTTCACTGACAAGTAGGGATGCACCGAAATGAAAATTCTTGCCCGAAACCGAAAAAGAGGAAACCAAGGCCGAAAACCGAAACCCCGAAAGAATTATGCCAATTATTAGTACCATTCCTTTTATGGCTATGACTGTGTACTAATCTTACTAGAATCAAGGCATTGCAATTGTATACATTAATATTAAAGTTTCAAAGAATAAATCAATTATATTAATTTAAACAATTATTATCAATCAAATATTTTATTACTTGACATATACATATATTTTACTGCCTTTGTTTAAATTGTTTAATCGTTTACATTTTTATAACATTATCTTCTGGATCCATCACATCATAGACTGTAAAAAAATTCACATTTACAAGTCTACGCGTTTCTCTTCCAGCAGGAGGCGCTGTCAGACTGGTATACAAAGCAGCGCAACAAATGACTTTGAAACGTGCAGCGCTCAGATTTATTCAATGGATAGCCTTGTGAAGTTTCATCATTTCTTGTCTTTCAGTCCCCACATTTAACACCTGAAATCATAATTAATACTTTCTTAACCCCTAATAACACTGCAGTTTTCAATTAAAATTAAGAGCTTTATTTCAAGAACCGATTTTCTGAAACAAACCTTGCACAATATACGTTTCTTTTTATACGTTTCCCACCATATTCAGGGCACAAGGAAAATATTAGGGGACTAAATTAATATCAGCATATGAAGTATAATCGTCTCTCATTGTCTCTGAGAGAATGCACGTCAGATGCTGAAAATCCGTTTTCACTTTCATTTTAACATTGCGCAGTTTTCACGTTGCTTGTGTGATATCCATTGGCTCACCTCCATGGTTTAAAACATAAATATTAATAAAAATACAGTATGAAAAGACATATCTTTAAAATATTGTGACGTAACACCAACGTAAAGCTAATGTTTTTCACTCACTGAAAGCTACATCTTGTCTCGATCTCTGCTCTTATCACTGCACGCACGACTGCAGACACAACCCCTCTGGAAATTTCGGCAAAACAAGTTTTGCAAATCGCTATCCGTGGGTCTTTCCATACGTTCACACCGCAGACGTGTTGCTTCAGACAAGCACGTGCAGGCTGCGGTTTCTGTTTGTGTCAACATACTGTTTCGGCCGTGTTGTTTCGGTGATAAAAGTCTTTCGGCCGAAAACCTAAAATGCACTTTCAAAGTAGAAAATAAGCACTGTCTTCTAAACAAAATTACTCTTGTATATCCTGTAAATTTAAGCTCTCCATGGACATGTCGGCGGAATAACGTAATGTAACGGAGCGGGGTCACGTGACTCCACACGCGGTACTGTTTTTAAAGGGAAAGTAATCGAAATAATCGACCTGGAAACATTTGATCGATTATAGGTTCTGAATGTCGATTTCGATTATTTTTCGATTAATCGCCCAGCCCTACTACACAGGAGGATCTTGTCATTGATCTCAAGGCAGCTGGGACCATAGTCACCAAGAAAACAATTGATAACACACTACACCGTAAAGGACTGAAATCCTGCAGTGTTGGCAAGGTCCCCCTGCTTAAGAAAGCACATGTACAGGCCCATCTAAAGTTTGCCAACAAACATCTGAATGATTCAGAGGAGAACTGGGTAAAAGTGTTGTGGTCAGATGAGATCAAAATCGAGCTCTTTGGCATCAACTCGACTCGCCGTGTTTGGAGGAGGAGGAATGCTGCCTATGACCCCAAGAACACCATCCCCATTGTCAAACATGCAGGTGGAAACATTATGCTTTGGGGGTGTTTTTCTACTAAGGGGACAGGACAACTGCACCACATCAAAGAGATGATAGACGGGCCATGTACCATCAGGGCCAGGGCATTGAAAATGGGTTGTGGATGAGTATTCCGGCATGACAATGACCCAAAACACACGTTCAAGGCAACAAAGGAGTGGCTCAAGAAGAAGCACATTACACTTTAGAAACTCTGTTCTCTGTGACTCTGGCCTAGCCAGTCTCCTTAATCCCATAGAAAATCTGTGGAGGGATCTAAAGGTTTGAGTTGCCTCGAAACCTTAATAACTTTAAAGGATCTGCAAAGAGGAGTGGGACAAAATCCCTCCTGAGATGTGTGCAAAACTTGTAGCCAACTACAAGAAATGTCTGGCCTCTGTGATTGCCAACAAGGGTTTTGCATGTTTTGCAAAGGGGTCAAATACTTATTTCACTCATTAAAATACGAACCTTTTGGCTAATTTTTTGTTGTTATTCTGTCTCTCACTGTTCAAATAAACCTACCATGAAAATTATAGACTGATCAAAATCAGCAGGGGGTCAAATAATTGTTTTTCTTACTATATGGGTGGAGTGGCCATGGTTGTTTTTCTGCTGTCCATGTCTTACTCCACAACCTGATCAAAAATATAAATCAGGGTTATTTATCTACATTACATTTAGAGCAAATTTGACTGATTGTTTGAAAAAAAAAATATTTTAGCAAGATTCTAATCTTAGTACCTTAAACCAGTCTTGGAGCTGCATCTGTTCCAGAATAAGTCTTTTCTGCGGATCAGGCTGCAGACAAGCGCAAATCATCTCGCAGCATTCTGTTTAAAAAGATGAGAGAGATTATTACCTTATATACAGTATGTTACACCTTTTTATATTTCGATTTCAAATGATATACTTTCATATTTAGAATTCAAATTGTCCATCTTTCTTCTTTGATGAACATCTCACCTTTTGACAGCTCAGGTTTGGACAACTCTTTCTTACTGATCATGTCCCGGTCTTTGTCATCTGGATAACACCCGCACACCATCACAAACAGCAGGATCCCCAATGACCAAACTGTCGCCGGCTTTGCATGGTACCTGCCATTGACATAGTACTCTGGTGGACAGAACACTTCTGTGCCTAGAGAGAAAAGATTTTGATATTTAATGCATTCCTACAGCATGATATATTTCATAATGTGTGAGGTAAATAACCCGCTAGCAAATCATAAAACATACCACTGAAGGACACATAGGCAGAGTCCTTCATGAGCGTGCCACAGCCGAAGTCGATCAACTTGACTTCCAACGTGTCTGGGTTCACAAGCAGGTTCTCCATTTTTATATCTCTATGGAAGACCCCACGCTCGCAGCAAATTTTGGCGGCTTGAATGACCTGCCACATAAAATGTCGTGCCATCCCCTCAGTAAGCCTTTGTCGGAGCTTCATGAAACTAAACAGGCTCATGCTAGGCATGGGCCGCTCCAAGACCATGACGTAGTGGTCCGGGTCGTCCTGCCAGTCCAGCAGCTTAATTATATGTGGCACACTGGGGCCCTGATTGGCCATGAATGTCAGGCCAATCTCCATGGGGAGGCGTTTAGGATGACCAGGCTAAAAGAAAGAACATATGATACTTAGATGGAGGTGGTTTCTCAGATTAACATGAATATAAGATGTTAGAAATGCAAAACAGTAATAATAGTGAGCGCAGGATACTTACAACTCTGATATATGGCATATTTGGTGTCTTCTCTGCAATTTTCACAGCCACCTGATTAACAAAACAAAGATTTAACAATTATTATATGCACAGAGATTATTCTAGTCGTGAATACTGAACAGGTATGGACAATTTTGTATATTTAAAAAGAGTAAGCAAAAAAATTATACCTTAAGGCCATCTTTGCAGCGAGTCCCCGCATGCACATAGCCGAAGCCTCCTTGACCCAGCTTTTGACCACATTCATAGCGCCAGAAAATGTGTCCTATTGAAACATAAACAAATGCATTAGCATGAAATACATTTTTATGCTTTCTATCCTTTTTAATAACATTTTCTAATTCTCATATATATATATTCTTATACTCTTACTGTTGTCCGCCTCCTCCGCTTCATCTTCATCAGTGGAATTAGCTAGACTGTAGACATCCTGCTCCAGCTGTCCCTCAGAAGCGGGGACGACTTCAAAGCTTGGAGATTCTAGATCATGAATCTCTACACTTAGCTGTAGAGATGAAGTCTGATCTAAAGATTGGAATAGCAATAACATGAATCAAATCCGACAAATAATGTAAATGAAATATTGCATACTCGAATTAGAGTGATGCTTTTGAAAAGTGATAATGTGAGAACTCTGTGTGTATTATACTTTGGATTATGGCAGTAAACTTACCCTTGTCCAGCTCTTCTGCTTTGTCATCTTCAGAAGAACTAACTGGTGTGCTAAACAGGACGCCCAGAAGTTGGAGGACGTCCTGCTCCAGCTGTTCCTCAGCAGAGGGGAGGAAGTCAAAGATTGGAGCTACTTCAAGATCATAATTCGAATGAAATATTGCATACTCAACTTAGAGTGATACTTTCAAAAAGTGATAATGTGAGAACTCTGTG
The DNA here is from genome assembly GCF_049309525.1 of Garra rufa. NCBI lineage: Eukaryota > Metazoa > Chordata > Actinopteri > Cypriniformes > Cyprinidae > Garra > Garra rufa. The sequence goes on along the minus strand of NC_133363.1, from coordinate 45,963,317 downwards.
TGTATTATATTTGGGATTATGGCAGTAAACTTACCCTTGTCCAGATCTTCTGCTTTGTCATCTTCATAGGAACTAACCGCAGTGCAAAGCTGGACGTCCTGAAGTTGGAGGACGTCCTGCTCCAGCTGTTCCTCAGCAGAGGGGAGGACGTCAAAGCTTGGAGCTTCTTCAAGAACATGAATCTCATCACTTTGCTGTGGAGAAGTATGATCTAAAGAGGGGAATAGCAATGATATGAATCAAATCAGACAAATAAGAATGAAATATTGCATACTCAAATTAGAGTGGTATTTTTAAAAAACTGGGATTTTGTATTATGTTTTGGATTGTGGCAGTAAATTTACCCTTGTCCAGCTCTTCTGCGTTGTCATCTTTAAAGGAACTAACAGGAGTGCTAAGCAGGATGTCTTGAAATCGGAGGACATCCTGCTCCAGCTGTTCCTCAGCAGTGATGAGAACTTCAGAGACTGGAGCTTCTTGATCTTCATGGATCTCTACAATGTGCTGTAGAGATGTCTGATCTAAAGAGGGGAATACCAGTAACATATAAAATACTGCATACTCAAATTACAAGTTTTTCATTTAAGGGCACTTTTTTAGAAAACATATCTAAATCAGTTTGTTTCTGAATTAAAATTCGTACTGACAGGTTTGGTAATGACACCTAATGAATCCATCCACTAGGAAAGTGAGAATTGGATTAGGTCAGTAAATTTACCCTTGTCCAGCTCTTCTGCTTCGCCATCTTCAGAGGAACTAACTGGAGCGTTGACATCCTGAATTTGAAGGACGTCCTGCTCCAGCTGTTTCTCAGCAGTGATGAGGACTTCAGAGACTGGAGCTTCTTGATGATCACTGATCTCTACAATGTGCTGTAGAGATGTTTGATCTAAAGAGGAGAGTACCAGTAATATGAATAAAATATTTATTATATATATTATATATATTTAAGGGCACTTTAGAAAAAAACATTTCCAGACAGTCGATTTTTTTCTGAATTTAAATTTGGATTTTGGTAATGACTCCTAATAAATCCATCCACTGAGAAAGTGACAATTGGATTATAGCAGTAAATTTACCCTTGTCCAGCTCTTCCACTTTGTCCTCTTCAGTTAAACTAACTGGAGTGTCGACATCCTGTGGTTGGGGGACATCCTGCTCCAGCAGTTTCTCTATAGCAGGGAGGACTTCAGAGACTGGAGGTTCTTGATGATCATGGATCTCTACAACAGGGGTGTATTGCAAAGATTTCTGACCTACAAAGATAATGTTAATAACATAACATAAGTTTAAAAAATGATGAGTAACAATTATTTTTTCAGACAATGTAAATCTACCTTAAGAATAAGCGTTATTTTATTATCATTGAGATACTATTATTGCACTTTATAATACAAATTTTATTAATTTTGTTGTGTGTCATTACACATTAATCTTGAAATTATTAGTTAGCTTTGTTTTTATGTCTATACAGTTTATATTCATTTTTTATTTTAGTTTTAATTTGATTTATTTAGTACATCATGTTAAACTAAATGAAACAAGTTGACGTTTATTTAATTTCAGATAACCTTTTAATGATTTTAGACAATTGTAATAGGCTAATAAGATAAAAATATTTATATTTATTTCATTTGTGATTTTTAATCTGTCACTCGAACTTGTTTGGTGTGATAATGATAGCAGTATCTGGGCCTGTGATTTTTTGTTATGAAACTGTTGTAAGTTTTATCAAAACTTTTATCATTATGTGTGATTTTTCCAAGCTAAAGATCTTTATATTTATTTAATTTGTGATTTTTAATCTGTCACTCGAACTTGTTTGGTGTGATAATGACAGCAGTATCTGGGCCTGTGATTTTTTTTGTTATATCAAAAACAGTTGTAAGTTTTATCTAAACATATCATAATGTGTGATTTTACCATCATCAAGTCTCTGATACGATTCCGCCGCATTCTGGTACACTTTCTCAGCCTTAGCCAGGTTGTATTTTCCAGCTTTTCGGCGAAAAAAGTTAAGAAGGCGACATCTCCCTGCCTTATTTTTCTCATCAGCACCACCAGGCGTCTCATCCGGAGGACTAGGGTGGTTTTCCACCGTGATGGGCGTGTATTTGAGCAGCACACAGGATTGGGGTTCGTGTGCATGCCACACTTTCAACGCTTTCTTTCTTGAAAACAGCCCCATTGCAATAGTTTTTTCAATCTGAAAAGAGTTTTAAACAATGAAAACAGACTACTCCGAAAACTTAAACCAACAAAACGAGCTACTGATTTCCAAGCTTTAGCATAGGCGAAACGTTCTAATTGTTCTGTGACGTCACAGTTGCCTACACAAATAGAATGTTAGGAAATGCGCGTGACCTTTTGAATAATAACATTAAGGCACGTGCACAGGTAGAACTTGAGTGGTGCTCGAACACCTACCCTTTTGGCCTCTGACTAGGTAAGTGCTTTTTTTTTGCAAATATATTAAATTTTTTTATTTAAATATAGCAGTTGGCATCAATTCTCAATTAAACAATTTAAGTTCTAATTTGTGCATGAGCCCCTGCCATTCCCCCTCTTCGACAATAGCACAGTTAATGCACGCAAATCACGCTCTTTCAGTACATGATTTAAAAATGACAGGAAGGTAACCATTGTGTTTTCCATAAAATTCGGCACCGCTATTCACTGCTGTGAAATTAAACGGCTAGTGGTCTAGTTTAGACAATTAGCCCTCTATGCTAATCTGGCCTTAGCATAAAATTGCGTTGCAAGGTCAAAAATTCGACCAAAATTATTATTATTATTATTATTTTTTATTTTTTTTAATATTTATTTGTTATATTTGTTATAACATAACATATTTAAAATTTTTGCTCTTTTGCCAACTGAAATAGTTCCAAACAAAGCAGAACAGTTGCGTCCCCCAGCAATGCAGATTCGTTTGTAAATGAATAGAGTAATTTAATGATTTAATAACCCATTCATCTTCGGAAAATCTTGTACTGTTAAGTACTGCAGTCTCTGGGGGGTTGGATAATATGGTTGCAACTGTATGAATTTATTCACATATTTTATATTATTTCACACCAGACTCTAATAAGTTGTATTGGAAGTTGGTGGCATTCATATCTAATCTCATAATAACGTGTGTATGTTACATTAATAACAATGTATGTGTCACGTATCTGGTCTATCCTGTCATCATGAACTCTTGCACCACACATCATGGACTTCATTTCCCACAAGCCACTGCACTAATCACTGCATTCACCTGCTCTCACTTTACTGATTACTGCTCACAGCTGCACCTCATCACACTGACTGCATTTAAGCTTCACACACACACACAGCCACTCTGCGAAGTCTTATTGTTCCTTCTGGTCATTATTTCCGAGCGTTTATTCCCGTGTTTGATTTCCTGTGTTTTTGATTCCTGGACTCCTTCCCGTGTTTTGATTCTCGCTGCCAGCCCCGACCTTTCTGCCTGTTTTGACCACGATTTCTGCCTGCCCCCTTTGTGTTTGTTTGTTTGGAATAAATGCTGCGAATGGATCCGCACGTCTCTGACCCTCCTTGTGACAGTATGTGTGTATTAATCTTATAGTTAGTACTCAGTACAATTAACTCAAAATCAAAGGTTCTGTCAAGCTAACATGGGATGTGTTTTGTGTGAAGTAAAAAAAATTCTAAATATTTGTGTACACTATATATTTATGTCGTGGATGAGTATATTGTGGTGAATTGGAGACTACAACTTTTTTTATTTTTTTTTAGCTTTTACAGCAAAATAGGAACAATAAATACATAAATGTACACAGAGAGACTGATTATAGCAGTTTGGAGAAAAAAAAATCTAATTTACAGTCACTCTCTGGTAATATAAGTGCACAGTGCATTAATATCTTAAAACAAATACAACATCTTAAATCAGTGGTTCTCAATCTTTGTCCTGGGGGAACCCTGTTCTACACATTTTGAATGTCTCCCTTATTTAACACACGTAATTGAGATCATCCGCTCATCAGTTCAGTTCATGGATCTCTCTCCTAATGAGCTGATGATCTCAATCAGTGTTAAATAAGGAAGACAAAATGTGCAGAGCAGGGGTCCCCCAGAACCAGGATTGAGAACCACTGCCTTAAATAAAACATCTTAACACTTGTAGATATAATAAAACAAATACAAATATCTTAACACTTAAAAACAAACATCTAAAACAAATTATAAATGTAGATAATTCTACTTCAAGGTGCCAGGTGCTACCACCATGATGCAGGACGCCAAGGCCTACAGTGAGGAAAAAAATATTTGATCTCCTGCTAATTTTGTAAGTTTGCCCGGTGACAAAGTGAGAGACAGAATAACAACAAAAAAAATCCATTAAATAAGTATTTGATCCCCTATCAATCAGCAAGATTTTTGGCTCCCAGGTGTCTTTTATACAGGTCACGAGCTGAGATTAGAAGCAGGTGTGCTCCTAATCTCAGTTTGTTACCTGTATAAAATACACCTGTCCACAGAGCAATCAATGAGATTCCAAACTCTCCACCATGGCCAAGACCAAGAGTTGTCCAAAGATGTCAGGGACAAGATTGTAGACCTACACAAGGCTGGAATGAGCTACAAGACCATCGCCAAGTAGCTTGGTGAGAAGGTGACAACAGTTGTTGCAATAATTCACAAATAAAAGAAACACAAAATAACTGTCAGTCTCCTTCGGTCTGGGGCTCCATGCAAGATCTCATCTCGTGGAGTTTCAATGATCATGAGAACGTAGAGGAATCAGCCCAGAACTACACAGGAGGATCTTGTCATTGATCTCAAGGCAGCTGGGACCATAGTCACCAAGAAAACAATTGATAACACACTACACCGTAAAGGACTGAAATCCTGCAGTGTTGGCAAGGTCCCCCTGCTTAAGAAAGCACATGTACAGGCCCGTCTAAAGTTTGCCAACAAACATCTGAATGATTCAGAGGAGAACTGGGTAAAAGTGTTGTGGTCAGATGAGATCAAAATCGAGCTCTTTGGCATCAACTCGACTCGCCGTGTTTGGAGGAGGAGGAATGCTGCCTATGACCCCAAGAACACCATCCCCATTGTCAAACATGCAGGTGGAAACATTATGCTTTGGGGGTGTTTTTCTACTAAGGGGACAGGACAACTGCACCGCATCAAAGAGATGATAGACGGGCCATGTACCATCAGGGCCAGGGCATTGAAAATGGGTTGTGGATGAGTATTCCGGCATGACAATGACCCAAAACACACGTTCAAGGCAACAAAGGAGTGGCTCAAGAAGAAGCACATTACACTTTAGAAACTCTGTTCTCTGTGACTCTGGCCTAGCCAGTCTCCTTAATCCCATAGAAAATCTGTGGAGGGATCTAAAGGTTTGAGTTGCCTCGAAACCTTAATAACTTTAAATGATCTGCAAGGAGGAGTGGGACAAAATCCCTCCTGAGATGTGTGCAAAACTTGTAGCCAACTACAAGAAATGTCTGACCTCTGTGATTGCCAACAAGGGTTTTGCATGTTTTGCAAAGGGGTCAAATACTTATTTCACTCATTAAAATACGAACCTTTTGGCAAATTTTTTGTTGTTATTCTGTCTCTCACTGTTCAAATAAACCTACCATGAAAATTATAGACTGATCAAAATCAGCAGGGGGTCAAATAATTGTTTTCCTTACTATATGGGTGGAGTGGCCATGGTTGTTTTTCTGCTGTCCATGTCTTACTCCACAACCTGATCAAAAATATAAATCAGGGTTATTTATCTACATTACATTTAGAGCAAATTTGACTGATTGTTTGAAAAAAAAAATATTTTAGCAAGATTCTAATCTTAGTACCTTAAACCAGTCTTGGAGCTGCATCTGTTCCAGAATAAGTCTTTTCTGGGGATCAGGCTGCAGACAAGCGCAGATCATCTCGTAGCATTCTGTTTAAAAAGATGAGAGAGATTATTACCTTATATACAGTATGTTACACCTTTTTATATTTCGATTTCAAATGATATACTTTCATATTTAGAATTCAAATTGTCCATCTTTCTTCTTTGATGAACATCTCACCTTTTGACAGCTCAGGTTTGGACAACTCTTTCTTACTGATCATGTCCCGGTCTTTGTCATCTGGATAACACCCGCACACCATCACAAACAGCAGGATCCCCAATGACCAAACTGTCGCCGGCTTTGCATGGTACCTGCCATTGACATAGTACTCTGGTGGACAGAACACTTCTGTGCCTAGAGAGAAAAGATTTTGATATTTAATGCATTCCTACAGCATGATATATTTCATAATGTGTGAGGTAAATAACCCGCTAGCAAATCATAAAACATACCACTGAAGGACACATAGGCAGAGTCCTTCATGAGCGTGCCACAGCCGAAGTCGATCAACTTGACTTCCAACGTGTCTGGGTTCACAAGCAGGTTCTCCATTTTTATATCTCTATGGAAGACCCCACGCTCGCAGCAAATTTTGGCGGCTTGAATGACCTGCCACATAAAATGTCGTGCCATCCCCTCAGTAAGCCTTTGTTGGAGCTTCATGAAACTAAACAGGCTCATGCTAGGCATGGGCCGCTCCAAGACCATGACGTAGTGGTCCGGGTCGTCCTGCCAGTCCAGCAGCTTAATTATCTGTGGCACACTGGGGCCCTGATTGGCCATGAATGTCAGGCCAATCTCCATGGGGAGGCGTTTAGGATGACCAGGCTAAAAGAAAGAACATATGATACTTAGATGGAGGTGGTTTCTCAGATTAACATGAATATAAGATGTTAGAAATGCAAAACAGTAATAATAGTGAGCGCAGGATACTTACAACTCTGATATATGGCATATTTGGTGTCTTCTCTGCAATTTTAACAGCCACCTGATTAACAAAACAAAGATTTAACAATTATTATATGCACAGAGATTATTCTAGTCGTGAATACTGAACAGGTATGGACAATTTTGTATATTTAAAAAGAGTAAGCAAAAAAATTATACCTTAAGGCCATCTTTGCAGCGAGTCCCCGCATGCACATAGCCGAAGCCTCCTTGACCCAGCTTTTGACCACATTCATAGCGCCAGAAAATGTGTCCTATTGAAACATAAACAAATGCATTAGCATGAAATACATTTTTATGCTTTCTATCCTTTTTAATAACATTTTCTAATTCTCATATATATATATTCTTATACTCTTACTGTTGTCCGCCTCCTCCGCTTCATCTTCATCAGTGGAATTAGCTAGACTGTAGACATCCTGCTCCAGCTGTCCCTCAGAAGCGGGGACGACTTCAAAGCTTGGAGATTCTAGATCATGAATCTCTACACTTAGCTGTAGAGATGAAGTCTGATCTAAAGATTGGAATAGCAATAACATGAATCAAATCCGACAAATAATGTAAATGAAATATTGCATACTCGAATTAGAGTGATGCTTTTGAAAAGTGATAATGTGAGAACTCTGTGTGTATTATACTTTGGATTATGGCAGTAAACTTACCCTTGTCCAGCTCTTCTGCTTTGTCATCTTCAGAAGAACTAACTGGTGTGCTAAACAGGACGCCCAGAAGTTGGAGGACGTCCTGCTCCAGCTGTTCCTCAGCAGAGGGGAGGACGTCAAAGATTGGAGCTACTTCAAGATCATAAATCTCATCACTTTGTGGATAAGTATGATCTAAAGATGGGAATAGCAATAATATGAATCAAATCCGACAAATAATACGAATGAAATATTGCATACTCAACTTAGAGTGATACTTTCAAAAAGTGATAATGTGAGAACTCTGTGTGTATTATATTTGGGATTATGGCAGTAAACTTACCCTTGTCCAGATCTTCTGCTTTGTCATCTTCATAGGAACTAACAGCAGTGCAAAGCTGGACGTCCTGAAGTTGGAGGACGTCCTGCTCCAGCTGTTCCTCAGCAGAGGGGAGGACGTCAAAGCTTGGAGCTTCTTCAAGAACATGAATCTCATCACTTTGCTGTGGAGAAGTATGATCTAAAGAGGGGAATAGCAATGATATGAATCAAATCAGACAAATAAGAATGAAATATTGCATACTCAAATTAGAGTGGTATTTTTAAAAAACTGGGATTTTGTATTATGTTTTGGATTGTGGCAGTAAATTTACCCTTGTCCAGCTCTTCTGCGTTGTCATCTTTAAAGGAACTAACAGGAGTGCTAAGCAGGATGTCTTGAAATCGGAGGACATCCTGCTCCAGCTGTTCCTCAGCAGTGATGAGAACTTCAGAGACTGGAGCTTCTTGATCTTCATGGATCTCTACAATGTGCTGTAGAGATGTCTGATCTAAAGAGGGGAATACCAGTAACATATAAAATACTGCATACTCAAATTACAAGTTTTTCATTTAAGGGCACTTTTTTAGAAAACATATCTAAATCAGTTTGTTTCTGAATTAAAATTCGTACTGACAGGTTTGGTAATGACACCTAACGAATCCATCCACTAGGAAAGTGAGAATTGGATTAGGTCAGTAAATTTACCCTTGTCCAGCTCTTCTGCTTCGCCATCTTCAGAGGAACTAACTGGAGCGTTGACATCCTGAATTTGAAGGACGTCCTGCTCCAGCTGTTTCTCAGCAGTGATGAGGACTTCAGAGACTGGAGCTTCTTGATGATCACTGATCTCTACAATGTGCTGTAGAGATGTTTGATCTAAAGAGGAGAGTACCAGTAATATGAATAAAATATTTATCATATATATTATATATATTTAAGGGCACTTTAGAAAAAAACATTTCCAGACAGTCGATTTTTTTCTGAATTTAAATTTGGATTTTGGTAATGACTCCTAATAAATCCATCCACTGAGAAAGTGACAATTGGATTATAGCAGTAAATTTACCCTTGTCCAGCTCTTCCACTTTGTCCTCTTCAGTTAAACTAACTGGAGTGTCGACATCCTGTGGTTGGGGGACATCCTGCTCCAGCAGTTTCTCTATAGCAGGGAGGACTTCAGAGACTGGAGGTTCTTGATGATCATGGATCTCTACAACAGGGGTGTATTGCAAAGATTTCTGACCTACAAAGATAATGTTAATAACATAACATAAGTTTAAAAAATGATGAGTAACAATTATTTTTTCAGACAATGTAAATCTACCTTAAGAATAAGCGTTATTTTATTATCATTGAGATACTATTATTGCACTTTATAATACAAATTTTATTAATTTTGTTGTGTGTCATTACACATTAATCTTGAAATTATTAGTTAGCTTTGTTTTTATGTCTATACAGTTTATATTCATTTTTTATTTTAGTTTTAATTTGATTTATTTAGTACATCATGTTAAACTAAATGAAACAAGTTGACGTTTATTTAATTTCAGATAACCTTTTAATGATTTTAGACAATTGTAATAGGCTAATAAGATAAAAATATTTATATTTATTTCATTTGTGATTTTTAATCTGTCACTCGAACTTGTTTGGTGTGATAATGATAGCAGTATCTGGGCCTGTGATTTTTTGTTATGAAACTGTTGTAAGTTTTATCAAAACTTTTATCATTATGTGTGATTTTTCCAAGCTAAAGATCTTTATATTTATTTAATTTGTGATTTTTAATCTGTCACTCGAACTTGTTTGGTGTGATAATGACAGCAGTATCTGGGCCTGTGATTTTTTTTGTTATATCAAAAACAGTTGTAAGTTTTATCTAAACATATCATAATGTGTGATTTTACCATCATCAAGTCTCTGATACGATTCCGCCGCATTCTGGTACACTTTCTCAGCCTTAGCCAGGTTGTATTTTCCAGCTTTTCGGCGAAAAAAGTTAAGAAGGCGACATCTCCCTGCCTTATTTTTCTCATCAGCACCACCAGGCGTCTCATCCGGAGGACTAGGGTGGTTTTCCACCGTGATGGGCGTGTATTTGAGCAGCACACAGGATTGGGGTTCGTGTGCATGCCACACTTTCAACGCTTTCTTTCTTGAAAACAGCCCCATTGCAATAGTTTTTTCAATCTGAAAAGAGTTTTAAACAATGAAAACAGACTACTCCGAAAACTTAAACCAACAAAACGAGCTACTGATTTCCAAGCTTTAGCATAGGCGAAACGTTCTAATTGTTCTGTGACGTCACAGTTGCCTACACAAATAGAATGTTAGGAAATGCGCGTGACCTTTTGAATAATAACATTAAGGCACGTGCACAGGTAGAACTTGAGTGGTGCTCGAACACCTACCCTTTTGGCCTCTGACTAGGTAAGTGCTTTTTTTTTGCAAATATATTAAATTTTTTTTATTTAAATATAGCAGTTGGCATCAATTCTCAATTAAACAATTTAAGTTCTAATTTGTGCATGAGCCCCTGCCATTCCCCCTCTTCGACAATAGCACAGTTAATGCACGCAAATCACGCTCTTTCAGTACATGATTTAAAAATGACAGGAAGGTAACCATTGTGTTTTCCATAAAATTCGGCACCGCTATTCACTGCTGTGAAATTAAACGGCTAGTGGTCTAGTTTAGACAATTAGCCCTCTATGCTAATCTGGCCTTAGCATAAAATTGCGTTGCAAGGTCAAAAATTCGACCAAAATTATTTTTTTATTTTTTATTTTTTTATTTGTTATATTTGTTATAACATAACATATTTAAAATTTTTGCTCTTTTGCCAACTGAAATAGTTCCAAACAAAGCAGAACAGTTGCGTCCCCCAGCAATGCAGATTCGTTTGTAAATGAATAGAGTAATTTAATGATTTAATAACCCATTCATAAAGACAGTGACTTGCTTCGTTCATGAATGAATCGGCTGGTTTGAACGAATTGGTTGAATGAATCATTCTATTTATATACATATATACAATGCGCATACTATCCACCCTATCTGCCCTAAATGGTATTTAATGTTACTAATATCACATAGAATTTAGGATGGATAGTTGCACATTGGGACACAGGCTTGGTGTTATATATTGGTGGATTCAATACAACTATTTGAAAATCTGTAATCTGAGCAAAAAATATAAATATTGAGAAAATCACCTTTACGTTGTCCAAATGAAGTTCTTAGCAATGCATATTACTAATCAAAAATTAAGTTTGTATATATTTACAGTAGAAAATGTACAAAATGATCTTTACTATCCTAATGATTTTTGCCATAAAATAAAAAATTATAATTTTGACCCATACAATGTATTGTTGGCTATTGCTACAAATATTACGGCTGTTTTTATGGTTAAATGTGATGCAGCCTAATTTCAATTTCTGTCATTTTATCAGACCCATTGAGAATTGTATTGTTGATTATTTGCATATAGCTGTTCAGATCACAGTTGATGCTCACTTTTTTAAGGATTTCATGGATTTTAATGGGCTACATTCCATCTTCAGGAATGACTACAAAGTGTGAGAATGATGATCTGATCACAAGCCTTATTCTTGATCATCACCCGCTTTCAAACCCATGATATGAACACAAGGTAATTTTTTTAAAATTCTTATTTTAATATATATACTCCTCCTGTTATATAATTGGCCTTTGGCATTTGCGGATGTAAAATCTAATCAGTTAAGTACAATAAACAACCTTGCTCCTCTTCTCTGAAATGTAATTAGGTGTTGGCCATTTAAAGGAAAACAAGAAGAACTGAAGGATGTGTTAGAGTGTTTTAAGAAGCACAATAATTTGGAAAAAGCTTATAAAGCCTTGACCTCCGATGACTGGGCCAGGCACTGTTTTGACCATAAAACTAAAGGCCAAGAGAAGCTTTTGAAACAGCCCGTATGCTATTAGTCTGAGAGTGTTATTTAATAACTGAATTTAATATCTGGATAGTGTACTCAAAGCAGCAGTTAATGAAGGTTTTTATGGTCCGTAGGTATTTGTTTATCTACGCATTCTCTTTTGAAAGTGTTTTTGAGATATTCCCATGTACCCACTACTCATCAGAGCAAAACAAAGCAAAAATAGTTACTTCAGAAGAATTGTAAATGCATGATTCTTAATGAAAATAAGAGAACGATTTCTCTTGGGTAATTGTTGTTACTGCCTATTTTAATACGGGAAATAGAATGACAAAACGGAATACCTGGTTGATTGAATTGCTGTTATACACACACACACACACACACACACACACGCACACACACACACACACACACACACACACACCCACACACACATGTTGGGTTTACATGTTTTATGGGGACATTCCATAGGCGTAATGGTTTTTATACTGTACAAACCGTACTTTCTATGGCCCTACACCTACCCTACACCTAAACCTAGCCCTCACAGGAGATTGTGCATACTTTTACTTCCTCAAAAAAACTCATTGTGCATGATTTATAAGCCTGTTTCCTCATGGGGACCTGAGAAATGTCCCCACAAGATCAAAATCTACTGGTATTCCTATCCTTGTGGGGACATTTGGTCCCCACAACGTGATGAATACCAGGTACACACACACACACACACACACACACACATATATACATATATATATATATATATATATATATATATATATATATATATATATATATATATATATATATATTAGGGGTGGGCATAGATTAATTTTTTTAATCTAGATTAATCTAGATTAAATCTTGGAATTAATCTAGATTAATCTAGATTAAAATGGCTAATTTGAATTCTGCTGAAGGCATTCAGAATATGTGTGCTTCCCAAATAATGACTAAAAGTAAGTCTTTGAGAATGGATCATAAAGCTCATAAAGCTGTTCTATGATAATTTGTTGATGAAAATAAATTATGTTCAATTAGATGTACTTGTGTTTACTAACTAACTAACAATGAAATAATTTTTTCTACCTATTAGATTGTGTTTTTTTTAACGTCAACACCTACCCAACCCATTACATGTTACACCGTACTTTTATTTTGACAGGTTGCCGTGAAGTTTCTGTGTCATACAGTATGATATGATGCTAGTTTTCTCAAATGAAACGGTAAAAGTGGCACTCACGGCAGTTTGGGAGATTGAGTTTATCTGTTCATGTGAGATGAAAATGCCAAAAATTACCGGGAGCGTCACGTGTGTTTCAGTATGCGTGTAGTAAAAGCTCGTCTCCGCCATGCATACATACAGGTAGGCAAACGGAACATATCGGATTCATATTAAAACGGTCTTTTTGCATTTCAGTTTTCACATACACTAGTCCATATCGCGATTTGAATTAAGTGACAGACCAACATTTGATTTATGAATCCAAAAAACGACGAATTTACTTGGCATTTCACGCTATAGTAGATTCGGTTTTTATGAATGGAGGACGACGCGATCCCGTCTGTGTTTTGGTGGAGGAGACTTAAACGCGCGTCACCATATTCTATAGTCTTCGGTTTACATCCGCGTTAAACTATCAAGGTGAAAGTCATCATAGCTTGCGTAGTTTAGACCCAGCTCCCAACCCAAATTTGAGAATAGATTAACGGCGATATTTTTTTTATCGCACGATAAGAGTTTCACGTTAACGCAGCACGTTAACGCCGATAACGGCCCACCACTAATATATATATATATATATATACACACACACACACATACAGTACAGACCAAAACCACCTTCTCATTCAGGTGTGTCCAAACTTTTGGTCTGTACTGTAGATATGAATTCAACTGAAAAAACTTGTGAAAAAATATCTTTCAGGTGGTCAAATAGCAAATAACAAATAGTGGAGCTCTGCAGCCACCTACTGGTAAAAGTTATTTGTAGTAGTTTTTTTTACTTTTAAAACTGGATTTACCAAAAAGATGGGCAAAAATCTTACACTAAACCATGAAATTATCCATGTTATCCCCATGAATTAAAGTTAGAAATGTGAGTCTTTTATAACGTGAATTTTACATAAAAAGGCAGTTTTTGTATAAAAACCCATTTAAAAATATTTATTTATTAATTTATATATGTGACCCTGGACCACAAAACCAGGCATAAGGTTAAATTTTACAAAACTGAGATATATACATCATATGAAAGCTCAGTAAATAAGCTTTCTATTGATGTATGGTTTGTTAGGACAGGACATTATTTGGCCGAGATACATCTATTTGAAAATCTGGAATCTAAGGGTGCAAAAAATCAAAATACTGAGAAAATCACCTTTAAAGTTGTCCAAATTAAGTTCTTAACAATGCATATTACTAATCAAAAATTACATTTGGATAGGTTTACAGTAGGAATTTTACAAAAAATCTTCATGGAACATGATCTTTACTTAATTTCCTAATGATTTTTGACATAAAAGAAAAATCGATAATTTTGACCCATACAATGTATTTTTGGCTATTGCTACAAATATACCCCAGAGACTTAAGACTGGTTTTGTGGTCCAGGGTCACATATATTTAAAAAATATCACTAACCCACTGAAAACTGCACAAATGTAGAGTAAAAACTTTAATAAACAGAAAAATATACAGTACAGACCAAAAGTTTGAGCACCCTGCAAAGGAGAGCAATCACCTAGTTCCTCAGCATTTGATGGTAATAAAATGGTAAAGTTCCTGAAGTTCTCTTCTGTGTTTTCAGTGTCTTTTTTGTGTGTGTGGCTCTTGGCCAGTACTCAGTGGAAAAATGACAACATCATATAATAGCACCGGCCTGTTATTTTAAACCAAGGTCAGTTTTAATAAAATCTAAATGTTACAAAAACATGCAATAAATGATGGGATTAAAGGCTTGAGAAAGAAGATGAGTGTCATCCAGAGTCAAAATCAATGGAATGCCTCAACCGTTCATTTGAGCGTTTTAACAAATCATCCTAAATGTGTTATTTCCATTTTTATATATTCTCAATTTTACACCAAGTCATGAAATGGCTTAGATAAATGACACAAAAACAATATTAACAGTTTTAATGATAACATTATTCTTATTTTAAACAGCATATGGTGCTAAACATTTGAGGTTTGACATATGCGTAAAACAGCATTATTTTTCTAGTCTGTTTAGTGGTGCAGAAATTTTTGACACATTTCGCTATTAGCCAAATTAGAAATGGAGAGCTTTTGGTTTGGGGTACCACAGAAATGAAAAATTTCACAATTTAATTGTTCATTATCTACCGTTTTTCACCACATGCCATGTTCTTCAAAGTTGAAATGTATTAAACATCTTTTCTGAGAATAATTCAATTTTGTGGCTTGTTTCATATGGTCATTTGTTTTATGGTTTAATTTTTGGAGAGTTTATTGTAAATTTATTTGTCCTTTTTTATCATATTATGACTAACATTAATGGCTGACGTAACATGAAAAATTCACATCCAAAGCAGGTCTTCATGTCTTCATTAATAAAAAATATCAATACTGTCCACTTGGTGGAGCTATTTTGCTAGTGAACATACAGGTTACAATCGTTTTGCTTTGAAATCTTGTTTAAGATGTATATTCCGAGTGTCATTATTGTTTAAACCATCTAGCCAGAATCAAGTAGTTTTCAATAAATGTGTACATCACAGCCAAAATTGCAAGACTTTGTCGGATACTTTGGGAAATTGTCCCAAAATGTTCTTTTTTCTTACAGAATTTCTTTCTGAAAGAAAATAAGGCAAATCCATGTGATGTCTTGTGTCTGGCTCATAGTCAAGGTGTTAATATGTTTGATGCGTCTCTGTGATGGTACGTTTTTGTTTGTGCAACGACAGAGCTAACATTTGTTTTTTCATTCGTTTGAAATTAGATTCCCTTCTTTTTGTCTAAGTCTCAACACACTGGAAAGAGGTAATTTTATATCTCAGTGGGGGGTACACTTTCCCTCTGGACTGTAACATGAAGTGGACTATTTTCTCTCGCTCTCTCTGAGCAAGATTCTGCCCTTACTTGTGTTTATCACAACAAGCCTTGGGACAAAACCATTAAGCCTTTTACAGTTTTTACAGTTATATTTTTTTCTTTATATATCATATACACATCTCTTAGGTTGGAAGCAAATCTCTTTATTTTTTACATTTGTCATGTAATGAGTGTTGCTGTGATGGTTTAAATGTTGCTATGTACAAAAGAGAGCACCATGCATTAGGGCCAGAGACCGGGTTAAATAAGACTTATTAATTCAAATACCTGGAAGCGGAGATTGATAAAGGCTTTTGTGAGGTATATTAGGTACAGTGAGCAAAGCTAGGAGATGACTGGTTTGATCATGTATTTAATATGTGTTTGCCATTGTAAAAATACCATTATTTTCATGCCAAAATCAACAGAGCAAAATGAGGTAGTGATCTATTTATGGGCTGTTCTGAGAACTTCATTAGAGAGATGGACAATACGACTAGCAGGAAATGTAGTGTTTTGATGAGGTTTATAATGACGGCAAATGAAAAAATCACATTAAATTCTACATTTATGGGTTTGTTGTCATTAAGTTGTGGCTTGTGATGATGGTAGCTCCAGATCCTATGCCATCCCATCTCCTCACAACTGCACAGCATGAGTTTCTGTTGCCATAGTGATGCCTTTGGTTTTCTTATGACCACTGCACTTAAATACATTAAACCCACTGAATTGTCCACAAGTACAGGAAAGTCACATACGGTTGAAGTCAAGTTTACGTACGCCTTGCAGAATCTGCAAAATGTTAATTATTTGACCAAAATAAGAGGGATCATACAAAATGCATGTTATTTTTTTATTTAGTACTGACCTGAAGAAGATATTTAACATAAAAGATGTTTACATGTAGTCTACAAGAGAAAATAACAGTTGAATTTATAAAAATAACCCCGTTCAAAAGTTTACATCCCCTTGATTCTTAATACTGTGTTGTTACCTGAATGATCCACAGTGTTTTTGTTTGTTTGTTTGTTTAGTGATAGTTGTTCATTAGTCCCTTGTTTGTACTGAACAGTTAAACTGCCCTGCTGTTCTTCAAAAAACCCCACAAAAAAGTCCCACAAATTCTTTTTATTTATTTATTTATTTTTAGCTTTTTTGTGTATTTGAACCTGTTCCAACTACTGTATGATTTTGAGATCCATATGCAGCTATAACTTTAGGTTCAAATGCTCACTGATGCTTTAGAAGGAAAACAATGCATTAAGAGCCAGGGGTGTAAACTTTTGAACAGAATAATTATGTCTACATTTGTCTTATTTTTCCTAAAAATCATATTTATTTCATTTGGTACTTCCCTTCAGAAGCTACAGAAGATACTACATGTTTCTCATAAGACAAAATAAGTTAAATTTATCCTGATCTTTAAATTTAAAAATGCTTTTCTTAATTCGATTTTTTTTGTCTTGTTTCCAGCCAAAATATCTAAAAAATCTTAAATTAAGAAGGATTTTCTAGACAAGTAAAATTGATTTGTTTTCACAAAAAACAGGCTACTTAATTGTAACTTTTTTTTCTGAAACAAGACAAAAAATCTAATTAAGAAAAGCCATTTTTGCAGCGTTCCCCACTGAATTGTTATAAATATAAATATTTGCTTTATAATTATGCAAAACAATTAACAGAAAGTACTAGAGAAAATCAGACCAAAGCTCAGAGCCTCATAAGTGTTCATCTGCATGAGTCATGACTCCATTTAAAAGTATTTGTTCTTTGTCCTTCCGGCCATTTTGTTTTTGCTCTCTTTACATCTTATCTATTAAGGCTTTGCACTTTAACTAACTGCTGTTATAAACTGTGGTTTTCTTTCCTCTTCTGTGGCAGGATGTTTCTTTTCTTCTGTTCACTTTTACATCTTAGGTCATCATCACGGTCCATTAGAAGTGTCATGGGAAGCATAGAATAACAGGGGAGTGGCTGAGTATTTTCCTCTTTGGGATTGCACTCTATTACATGGCTAGAATTTAACTCATATGCCATGCAAACACTTGTTTTACTTTTCGTAGTATTTTATATTTTCTATAACAGATTGATCATTAACTAGTTCAGGCGTATCATATCACTCATCACTCATGAGTTGTCATTAAAAGAACTCCTATTTTCTGAGAGCATGTAGGCCAGGCACGTTCTAATGCACAGAGACTGATTGCATAGTAGTTACACACTGTCCAATACATTTCTGTTTGAGTTCATGTGAAGAGCCTTTCAGAGCCTCTTCAGAGGAGCATTATTGCAGAAGATGTTATCCAAGCTGTGGACTGCGTGACAAGACATTCTTAGCAATATTAAAAAGCTGTTGTGGTCTTGTGTACAAGAAATGCAGTGTTTTACTGTGGAGAGCAAGGGCACAGCGATGTTTACTTTGCAGATGAGATTTCCACAAAATTCGAGGAACAGATGAAGGCGATATTATAAGGACTTATATTGAGCTGCTGGACATACAAATATATTACATACATGACAGGAATTGATTTAGTATGCAAGTAATCCATATATGAGAATATGATCTCTAGTTCAACATCATGGGAGAGGTTTTTGGCATATCTTTTTATTGACCTCTGTAAAATCAAAGTGGGTTTTTTCAGTTCTAGGTTGTCTTATGCATACAGAATGAATGAATATATAAATGAGTTTAAAAAACTCTGAGGTTCGGCTTTGTCCTGTTTTTGGCTTGTAATGTAACCAATATACCCTGTAATTGGCCATCCAGCTTGTCTGGGTCTAGACATTTCTCCATAATTTTTTCTCATTAGTTCTTCTGAATAAAGAAAATATGCTGAAAATGTACTTACTGTACTTACAGGCTAGCCAAGATTTAGCAGATTTGTTCATTGGAACAGATTTAGTGAAATGTAGCATTACCTCACTCACTCATCAGTGGATCCTCTGTGGTAAATGGGTGCCGTCAGAATGACAGTCCAGACAGTGAAAAAAAATATTACAATAATCCACAAGTAATCCACATGACTCCAGTCTATCAGTTAATTTAAATAATTCAGTTGCATAAGTATTCATACCCATTTCTGGGACATTTGAAATTTAGCTCCGAATCATTCATATTGCTAGTAGATATTACTACATTTTAAGTGAAGTTAACCTGTGGCAAATTCAATTGATTGGGTATGATTTGTAAAGGCACACACATCTTAATAAAAGGTCTAACAATGGAAAATGTGTATTCGATGCCATACATCTGGGGAAGAGTTCATAAAATATTCAGCTGCATTGAAGGTTCACAGAAGTATGTAACCTCCATTATACATAATAGATAAATGTTTGGAACAACTAGGACGATTCCTAGTGCTGGCCCCCTGGCCAAACTGAGCAATTGATGGAGAAAAGACTTAGTTGGACTGATGACCAAGAAGTTCATGGTCACTCTTGAGCTCCATGATCATATATGCAGATGGGAGAAACTTACAGAAGGACAAACATCACTGCAACACTCCACCAATCTGGCCTTTATGGCAGTGTGGCCAAACTCAATCCTCTTCTCTGTGAAGACACACAAAAAGCACCTAAAGAACTCTCAGATTGTGAGAAACAAGATTATCTGCTCTGATGAACCTCAATTCCAAGCATCATGTTTGGAGGATACCAGGCACTGCTCATCACCTGCACAGTAGCATCCCAACAGTAAAGTGTGCTGGTAGTCTCATGCTGGGCTGTTCTTCAGTGGCAGGGACTGATGGACTGAGTAGAAGGAAAGATCAACACAGCAAAATATAGAGATAGCCTTAAAGAAAACCCAGTCCAGAGCATTCAGAACCTCAGACTAGGCAGAAGGTTCACCTGACAATGACCCCAAGCATACAGCAACACTGGCTTATAGACAACCTTGTGAATGTCCTTGAGTTGCCCAGCCACAGCCTAGACTTGAATTAAATCAAACATTCTGGAGAAACCTGAAAATGTTTTCCAGCCCCATCCAAGCTGGCAGAGCTTGAAAGGTGAAGAGGTGGTGGATAAAATGCAGTCATCTGGCAAATAAAATACCCCAAAAGATTTGATGCTGTAAAGATGCTTCAACTATGTCCAGCATTAAGGGGATGAATACTTATGCAATGTAGTTATTCCAGTGTTTTATTTTCAATAAATTTGCAAGCTGTCACAAATCTGTTTTGTTATTATGGTGTATGGAGTGTAGATTGATGTGGAAGTTATTTAAAGCAATTTAACATAAGGTTGCAACATGACAAAATGTGAAAAAGTTATGGGTATGAATACTTTCGCAAAGCATGGTAGATTGGAGTCGTGTGAATTGCTGTGATGTTTTTATCAGCTGTTTGGACTCTCATTCTGACGCCACCCATTTACTGTAGAGCAGGGGTTTTCAAACCTGTCCTGGAGCCTCCCCTGCCCTGCACATTTTGTATGTCTCCCTTATTAGGCACACCCAATTCAGGTCTTGCAGTCTCTACTAATGAGCTGATGATTTGAATCAGGTGTATTAGATGAGAGAGACAAGCAAAATGTGCAGGGCAGGGGAGGCTCCAGGACAGGTTTGAAAACCCCTGCTGTAGAGGATCCAAGTTTTGTAATGCTTAATTTCTCCAAATCTGTTTTATTTCGGATGGCCTGAGGGTGAGTAAATTAGATTGCATCTATGCCTATAGTGAAAATGAATATGTCTTTAAGGGGTTGCTTTTTCTTTTTTATTTCTTAATAAATGCTTTCATAACTATAAATAAACGTCTGTCTTGAGGTAGACTGCTTCACAAAATAGATTCAGAAATGAGAAATTTCCAAGTGCTGATCAATCTACAGATTAATTTAGCTCACAACAGTCTGCATTGATAAATGGCTTCTGCTGAGGCACTCAGGCAAAAATCTTAGATTTGTTTTCATGAGAGAGATTAAAGCACCTTTCGATGTATTACATGAATTGATTGAGCGATTCAGTTTATACCTTCACAATAAAATAGTAGCTCACAATAAATTGCAGATACCCAACAGCTGCTTCTGATTTATGCTGAACACAGCATGTTCACTAGTTCACACTAAATTGGCTGCCTTATAGCCCTCATTTCTTGTCTTTAATAATGAAGAACATTCTGTCAGGTCAGATGGGCTATATCTCATTAACACAGACATTTTGAGTCCAGTGTTCAATTACACAAGTTTAAATTCCAGTGTCATCATATTTTTGTAATGGCTCTTGGGTAACATGAGCTAACATGAATCATGGATACTGGCAGGCCACCTTGTACCAGAAACTCTTGTTCTAAAAACCAGCAGGGATAGTTTACCCAAAATTGAAAATTATGTCATCGTTTACTCACCACAATGTCATTCTCTGAGTTCTGTTTGGATTATGATGATAGAATTGTAATTTTTTGGCTGAATTGTCACTTTAAGCTTTGAGACGTTTTTATTATTTTGTATTTATTTATTTATTTTACTTCCCCTGCAAGGACATTCTAACATTTGTTCTTTTAATTATAAGAACTATTGCTCTACTTTGTTTTCTGTATTTAAACTAGGCTACAACAAATATACTTGCTACCAGCCTTAATATCTCTGCCCTACTTTTTGCTTATGATCTGTCTTACTTTACTTGGGAAAAAAGTGAGATGCAGTGCCTAAACGTGTCTGTCTATGAACATCACACAGAAACAACATTATATATATTTTTTATATTCATGTATGAAGATGGTGTCATCAATCTCAAAGGCATACTCTGACACATATTGACTGCTTTACTGGCAAAAGCAGCCAATGTGGCACCTTCGACATGCATGCTGTCTGAGACACAAGGCTTTAATTGTACAGTGAGGACAACGGGAATGTTTAGTCAGCTACATTTCTTACGGTAGGTTCCCGCCGCAGCCCGCGAATTCTCTTCTATTCCTTACGGTAAGTGCGTGTGGCTTGTGTTGGTTTTGCGATTGACACAACTGTAGCATGAGAGCGGCGCACTACATCAAGGTAGCAAACAACAGCGTGTCTGCGAGCAAAGGTAAAAATGGATAATGATTTCTCTTTCTTATGAAATGCTAGCTGCAGTTGTATTTATTCTACATTTAAAGTAGAGCATTATCGTTGTTGGGTTTGTTTAAAGGGAGAAAAGTGTTTACTAGGACAATTTTCTTTTTGAAGGCAGGGAGTGTACACATTCACCTTCTCTCTGTTTGGTCCGATTAAAAAAACCCTGGAAACTTCTGCGGTAATAAAATACTTAGCATTTAAAGTGTTTTTCTGCTTTAGCTTTAAACTAAACCGGTTGGCATTGAAAAGTTAGCGAATAAATCAACTGTCTTCCAAACTCGACGTGTTCAGTGTCATCTGTCACAATACATGTATACTTACTTCAGACAGTTTATCGGTCTCTGGACGAACATTTTACAGTTTTAATAAAATAAATAGAGACTACATGAGTACTTATAGTACAACATGGACAAATGTCTGTTGAGGGCACTTTGCAACGTTTTAAGAACCTGTATTTTATGCAAATTCTATAGTAAAATCAGTGCATTTTGCGTTATCTTGTATATGTAAATGCTTAAAGTGCTTTTAAAATCTTCTATTAACGATATTATAATATTTTAGTGGTTTCACTGTCTTTTTACTGTAGTATTTATACAATTTCAGTCGGTAAACCTTCATAGTGCAGTGCTCTGATTTTTTTTATTTTGGGTATTTTAATCTTTGTTAGATATTAAGATATTATTTTTTAGGAGTTTTGGATGGGCAGGTAGTATATTCATGAACAAACGTTTGTCTGTTAATGTTACCATTGTTTTAAAACCTTTTATATTTTTTTATCTTTTATCTCCATCAACAGCCAGATTAATGTAGTTTTAAGACTCGTATAACGTTGTCTCTTACTAAAATATGTAGTAGAAAACCTATGAAAGATTTACGTTATTTTAAAAATCCACATTGTTTCATATGTCTTTCAGATTACGGGGCCCCATTATTTTGATTACATAAAATGGTTGCCCTTGGTGAGCTACTGCCGCTGCCTGTTGCTATTTTTTTTTACCGCAAAACAAATCGGAATAGGCAACTTCGAAAATAAAATACTGATACGATGCCACATTGTGTGGCTTTTGGTTGTAATTGTCAGTCAAAGGGAGAAGCGATGTAAGTCTACACTGCTTGCCTTGCAATAAGAAGAGGAGAAAAGAATTGGAAGATGCCTGTGGACGAATATAACTTTCTAAACACCCGTGTTCTTGTTCTCTCCACTTTAGCCATGATCCCTTTGAGGCTTTTAGTAGACCACAGCTACTGAAAGAGCTTACAAATAATGTAAACAGCCACTGACAGACTTTTTCAGCATCGATTACATGCAATATCCAGGGGTGTTCAGACTTTTTGTGGGGAAAATTGATGGTACGCCATTAGGTTTAAGTTCTTTCAGTAGCTTTGGTCATCGTATCAGTATTTAATTTTCTAAGTTGTGTATTCAGAGTTGTGTTGCGGTAAAAATAGCAACAGATCCTGCCAGTAGCTCACAGAATGCAACTGTTTTACGTCATCAAAATAATGGCACACCATTGTCTAAAATATTTACATAATGATGTGGATTTTTAAACATCGTAAATCTTCCATGGGTTTTCTATTACATATTTCAGTAAGAAACATAATTTACGTTATATTAAGCCATACAAGTCTTAATACCCAGGGTTCCCTTTAAGTGGATGAAAATTGATATTCAGTCTGTTACACTTTCTTATATGGCAGTTATACAGTTTTATTCAATTTTAATTTTTACTCAGTGTATCAGTGGTTAGGGACAGGGTTTCAGAGGATAAGAATAACAACTGGCCACAAGATGTCCTTTTGCTTGCTTTTAAAATGGTTTGAAATCATGTGTAGTTAAATTTGACTTTATTTAATCCAAATTCCATCTACACTGCTAAAAATACTAATGAACCTAATGACACTGTCATCTAAACTTCTTGGATTTGATAGTGACCCTAGTAATTTTTCAAGAAAAAATACCTATATACAGTCAAACCAAAAATTATTCAGTAACCAGATATAATTATTTTTTGATATTTTTTCACTAGTAGGTGCAGGAAACTATAGTTCATTTATGAAAGTAAAGATAGCAAAATAAAGTAAACTGTGACATATTATACCCAAATAATCTTCATACAGTGCTACCAGCAAATTTGAAACAAATTTGCGATCAAAAATTTGATTTGCCTCTTTGACCTGCATGCTTTGTTACATACCTTTCTGTCAAAGTTATTTAACATTATCAAGATGCATTTGTTCTGACACAGTTTAACTCTTGAGTTCTTGTTATATTTTATTACCACTTTCTAAACTATAGCAAATAAACTGCGATAATGTGAGACCTTTTGAAGGTGTCTGAATACAGAATAAATTTTTGTTTAACCGTAAATACGTGATAACTATAATGACATATACCATTTAATCATGTAATCAAGGTTTATGCAGAGGCCAATGGGCTGGCCACAAGCTGAGCAAATAACAACATGTTTAATTAATAGTTGCGTAACTAATAGAATTGTAAATAAGGATTTGAATTTGAAATAGAAAACACTGCTGTTTTCATTTGCAAAGGTTATTTCTTAAATGAATGAATGAATATATAATACATTATGCACCACAGTGACATCTGATGGGTTTCAACACCTAGATACAATGTAAGTTTTTTTTATTTGTCATGCCAAGGATGCAAAGTCATTGAGAAGAACAAAGAACACATTAAATTTGATAAAATATACAGTATATGTTTGATAAAGCCCTACACAAAAGCCTTCAGGGCTTACTATGTTGCAGTAAAGACTTAAATGGACAAAGTAGAAATAGCTATTTCCTTTTCAATACCTTTAACAGATTTACACTGGCTTATAAATGAAAAGGGCATCTAATGTGACGTTCCTCACCATATTGAAGTACATTACAGTAGACGCTCTTAATTGGGTCAGTCCCTTGTGCTCTATCTGACTTCTTTAACCTGCTTCACATTAATTAATCATTTTCTCTGTTCCTCAGATCTCTTTAGATGCATGAAATGTGTATCTGAGATTTTACCAGAAGACACTGGACCATATGTTCAGAGAGTGGGATTTTGAATTCTGCGTCCATCTCATTTGACTAGAAGTAAGTAGTTTACATCTGGGTTTGTTTTTTTGTTTTGATATATATGTATAAAACAACAGCATGTTTATAATCTGTTTATAATTTTTTTTTTTTTTTTTTAAATCTTATTTGTATATGTTTACTATTAATATTTTTCTAAATAAGATGAGGTGAAGCATGCAGCATATGAAGGTGGTACGTCAAGCTTAAATTGTTCGGAAGGAAAATTACTTTTTATGGAATGACCATAGGTCAGAGGCCGGATTAACTGTTCTAACTGTTTTATTGCATTAATTTCATTATAATTAATTGCAATTCATTAACGCGTTAAATTGCCTGCAGCCGTAATTTTTCATGGTCACAGGAGTCAATACAATCAGGACACTTAAGATAGTATTGAATGAAATGCTTCCTAAAGCCTCTTTAGGCCTTGTGTCCTTTTGCTGTAGAAAAGCATTTATGTGAGGCCTTGGACTGAATCACTGAGGAAGATGCATGCTGTGCTTCATGAAGTGAAACATTAACAGCTCTGATTGAGGTAATGGCTCTGTGCTTAGTCAAATGACCGGATCATCAGCAACCCAGGGCCAGAAAACGGCCAGAAGGAAACTTTGTTCACATTCAATTGTAAATTTGTAGGTATAAGGTTATGATTGTGAGAGCTGTGGATTGATATTGTAATAGATAAGGCACATTTTCAGTTTCACCTGTAGTACTACAAGTCGAGGCTGTTGCTGGTAAAGGAAATGTTGGTTTTCTGGACTATTAAACATTCAGAGTTGCGAATAGCAAGTTTTTTTTGTCTTCCTGTTGCTGCTAGAATCAGATTGAAGTTAAAAGTCAACGATTTTAGCCTTATCATCCTCACCACCAAACACCCCACCCATCCCAGCCATGGCATTTAGCAGTATGCCAGATAACACTAACACTCCCATCTTTCCACATAAAAGCCTCATCTGTCTCAATCTATAAATTTGCCTCACAGTTTTGTTCAATTCTTGCACTTGACGTTGTCATCATCATGTGACACAATGTGACCTTTCTTGTAAGATCATTTGGCAAGAAAACACAGAAAATAAGTGTAAACAAAAAGGGAAAAGCATCCAAACTTGTCAAGATTATAACATATTATGTATCAAACGAGGTTTAAACATATGCATTACATCATCTGTTTAAATTTGGTTTGTTATGGCCAGTATTATAAAGTAATAGAGGTACAGATGGTGGGTCGATTGAGGTTAATGAAAAATCATGGTTTTATGTGATGCTTAGTTTTTAATGTTTCCATTTTTTAGCCAACGTTTACTCAGTTTATTAAAGGATTTTACGTTCTTCACAGAAGATTTTGGAGGTTTTGAGTTGGCTTCCTGTTTTGCAAATCAGTTTGACTTTGATGTGGCAGATACCATGTTTTTATTCAAGGAGCACAGTGAAGAACTTCTCACAATATCAGCTGATCGACCTGTCACATATTAAACAATTATTTGATTTACTAAATTTCCCTTCGGATCAATAAAGTATTTATCTTTCTATAAATAGCCAATTGGCCCTCCACACATATTCTCCATTGTCTAAGATATGAACATTTCCTGTGCCATGGGAGGCTCCATTCCACTTAACCATGTGAAATGACTTGCAAAAGGTCTTTTGTGAAGCAAAGTACAGAATGGCTGTAGCCTTTAAATATAAACCAAATTGATTTTTCCCCACACATGGCCATGGAAAGAACATCCTCAACCCTTTAACTGTCTGGCACAGATGACTGCACAAAGCAAAAAGGGTTTTCATCCTCCAGCCTAATTAGCTTTAGGCATGGGATGATAACCGGTTTAAAGGTTTAACGCGGTTTGAAAAAGTCACATTTACATTACATTTACATTTATTCATTTAGCAGACGCTTTTATCCAAAGCGACTTACAATTGGGGAATACAACAAGTGTTTCATCCTAAGGAGGCAGATCGACATAGGAAGTGCTCAAAAATACCATATGTCAGGCGTTGTTAGATGAGTACGGGCTAGAAAGGGAAGATCAGGAAAGAGAGGAGAAGATTTTTTTTTTTTTTTTTTTTTTTAATTTTATTTATTTATTATTGAGTGAGATAGTGTCGAAAAAGATGGGTTTTCAGCAGTCGCTTGAAGACAGTAATGGAGTCTGCGTTCCGGATGGGGGTGGGAAGATCATTCCACCAGGCAGGGACGTTGAAGGAGAAAGTTTTGGAAAGTGATTTCGTGCCTCTCTGTGGTGGTACAATAAGGCGTCTTTCACTAGAGGATCTCAGACTTCTGGAGGGAGTGTAGATGCGTAGTAGTGAATGGAGGTAGGCAGGTGGTGAGCCGGTGGCTGTCCTATAGGCCAGCATCAGTGTCTTGAATTTGATGCGAGCCGTAACCGGTAGCCAGTGCAGGGATATGAAGAGAGGTATGACATGGGCCTTCTTGGGCTCATTGAAGACGAGCCGTGCTGCTGCATTCTGAATCATTTGTAGAGGCCTGATTGTACATGCTGGAAGACCAGCTAAAAGAGCATTGCTCTGTTAGGAAGGGCCTGATCTTTCTGATGTTGTGCAATGCAAACCTGCAGGATCGAGCAGTTTTAGCTATGTGGTCTTTAAAAGTCAATTGGTCATCAAAGATTACACCAAGATTTCTGGCTAAAGTCGATGGGGTAATTGTTGATGAACCTAACTGGATAGAGAAGTCATGTTGTAAAGTTGGAGTGGCGGGAAAGACAAGGAGCTCAGTTTTAGCTAGATTGAGCTGAAGATGGTGTTCCTTCATCCATGCAGAGATATCCGCCAGGCAGCCAGAGATCCTTGCAGCTACTGATGGATCATCTGGTTTGAAAGAAAGATAGAGCTGCGTGTCATCAGCATAGCAATGGTAGGAGAAGCCATGTGCCTGTATGATGGGGCCCAGAGATGTGGTGTATATGGAGAAGAGGAGGGGTCCAAGAACTGATCCCTGAGGAACCCAGGTGACCAGTTGATGAGTTTTGGAAACCTCCCCTCCCCAGGCCACTCTGAAAGACCTGCCAGAGAGATAGGATTTGAACCAGCGAAGTGAAGTCCCTGTGATGCCCAACGATGAGAGGGTAGACAGGAGGATCTGGTGATTTACCGTGTCAAATGCTGCAGATAGGTCCAGCAAGATGAGTACTGATGATTTGGAATCAGCTTTTGCAATCCACAGGGCTTCAGTGACAGACAGTAGTGCCGTCTCAGTTGAATGGCCACTCCTGAACCCTGACTGGTTAGCATCCAATAGGTTGTTCTGTGAGAGAAATAAAGATAGCTGGTTGAAAACAGCTCGTTCCAATGTTTTTGCTATGAACGGAAGGAGAGAGACAGGTCTATAGTTGTCTATGAGTGAAGTATTAAGTGTAGGTTTTTTGAGCAGTGGGGTTACCCGGGCCTGCTTAAATGTAGTGGGGAAAGTGCCTGTGAGAAGAGATGTGTTGATGATGTGTATGAGGATTGTGGGAGCGATTGCTTGGAGAAGGTGTGAGGGGATGGGGTCTAAAGGACATGTCGTCGGATGGCTGGAGAGGAGAAGTTTAGTTACTTCTGCCTCAGAATGGGGATGGAAGGAGAAGAGGGGAGTTTCAGCCGTGGGTGTGGTCAGTTTTAGTTCCTGTATATGTGGAGCTGAGAACTTATTACTGATAGATGTAGTTTTGTCTGTAAAAAAAGTGGCAAAATCATCAGCTGTTATAGAAGTGGTGGGAGGTGGTGGAGGGGGACAGAGCAGTGAATTAAAAGTTTTGAAAAGGTTGCGTGTGTCCGGAGCATTGTTGATCTTGTTGTGGAAGTATGAAGATTTGGCAGTATGGACTTGGGTAGAGAAAGATGAAAGCAGAGACTGATACATACTCAAGTCAGATGGATCCTTAGATTTGTGCCATTTTCTCTCAGCTGCCCTAAGTTTGGACCGATGCTCACAAAGAACATCGGATAGCCAAGGGTTCGAAGGAGCAGCCCGTGCTGGCCTGGAGGAGAGAGGGCATATATCATCTAGGCAAGAAGTAAGAGTGGAACATAACGTGTCGGTTGCTGCATTAGTATCCAGGGATGTGAAGTGGGTAGGAGAGGGAAGGGAGGAGGATACTGAGGAAGAAAGATGGGAGGGTGAGAGAGAGCGTAGGTTTCGTCTAAAAGTAACAGATAGGGGGGATGGGGGTGCACAAGTAGCAAGATGTAGGTTTAGTGTAATGAAGAAGTGGTCAGAGATGTGTAGGGGTTTGACCACAATGTTGTCTGAAGTACAATTTCGTGTGTAAATGAGATCAAGTTAGTTGCCGGATTTATGAGTGTATGCAGTGGTAATGCGTTTTAGGTCAAATGAAGCAAGGAGTGAATGGAAGTCTGCAGCATAGGGTTTGTCCAGATGAATGTTAAAATCTCCAAAGACTAGAAGTGGGCTGCCATCTTCTGGAAAAGAGGATATCAGCCCATCCAGCTCTTCTAAGAAGATGCCAAGTTGACTAGGAGGGTGGTAAATGACCACAACATGGAGTTTGTTAGGAGATGTTATAGTGATTGTATGAGATTCAAATGAGTTATAATTGCATAGAGGAGAATGGGTTGAGTATTTCCAGTTGTTGGAAATCAGAAGTCCCGTACCCCCACCCCTTCAAGTCTGACGCGGGGTGTGAGAGAAGGAGAATTTATTAGATAGTGCGGCTGGGGTTACAGAGTCTTCTGGACGTATCCAGGTCTCAGTCAAACCTAGGATGCTCAGGCCAGATTGCAAAGAAAATGACGAAATGAAGTCTGCTTTGTTGACGGCTGATCGACAGTTCCAAAGTCCAACCGTGAAAGAGAAAGGTTCAGTGGAAGAGGTGTCTATAGGACGCAGGTTAGAGAGATTGCGTCGGCGTGTGCGTGTGATGTTAGTGCGGTGTGTAGAGAGCACCGGAATGAGTTGGAAACACATGATAGAGGAGGACAGAAAGAAGAGTGAGAAAAAGGAAAGGAGTACTTAAGTGCGTTGTTGGTGTCGTTGCTCGGATAAGTCGCGCAGGAAAAGTCACAAGTCTTTACTCTTGTCGGTCTTCACGCGAGGGGGCTGAACGCTTCCGCTGACGCTTCAGCGTCAGCTGATACAACACAGTTAAATACACCACCAATCAATACTTAGGTGATAGCAGCTGGGGACGCCCACTGGGCTGAGTCAATCCCAAATGGATGGTACGCAAATGGGTCAGACCGAAACGAAAAACTAACACCCTTTGCACTTTAAGCGTGCTCAGGAAGGGAGCGATCTCACAAACAAAAGCTTCCCTTGGCCGAATGAGAGCAATCAAAACTACAGTTTACAACAAAATCACCAGGAAAACAAATAGACAGAAATGAATAAATAAAGTCTAGCAACAACTAAATCAAATAGAAACGAATAAGTCAAATAGTTTAGAAAACAAGGATGTGATTCTCTAGCAGCAACAAATGTAACAACCGCCTATTTAAACTACAGCATTTAAGTACTCACTTACGCGCTGTCGTCCTGTCCGCGCCTGAGGGCTGAAATTCACTTATCCCCTTGTCACGGTTTCCAAAAAGTCACGGTTTCAAAACCGCAAAGAAAAAAAATTATACCGTTCCTACGATATGTGCATTTTCTGTGTCATCAAAGTGAAAGCGCAGGACTCCCTACCAGATTGTGTGTGTGCGTCCCTGCAGCGAAAACAATGCAGCCCCTCCCCCAGCGGTTAGTGCTGCAGGCGCGTGTCTGTGTTTGTGCACGTGGTCCACAGTCAGTGAGACCAAAGACTATAGTAGTAATATAAGTTCCAGACGGCCAAAGGAGGTGAACCCCCACGAAACAGAGTTGGGAATAGCAGACTATATGTACTAACGTTACGTTTCTGTGATTGAACATTAGTACAACAATTAAGTTAAAGTGCAATCACGTCTTTGCTTTTAAGCCTTCAGTCACGTTAAAGGTGCAGTGTGTAGATTTTGCGGCATCTAGCGGCGAGATTGTGAATTGCAACAGTCCATTGCTCACCTCTCCCTTTACAGAACTACGACCACTAGCCAATACAGGATTAAAATCTCACCTTTTTTGACAGCAACGAATAGTGAGATTTCTTTTAAAACGTAATTTAAGGAATAATATTTACTTAATCATTCAATAAAACTATGTTATTTGTGAATATTACTGTTACTTGTTTATCATTGTGTGAGTGTTTTTTTGCAAGCTGATAATTCTAAGTTAATAAAAACATAATGGTTCATTAAGGTCTTTACCCCTGAAAACATAGTTATTGCACCTCTTTCAAGAGATCATCTTAAATATTACACAGTGCACCTTTAACATCTTTTCAAAATCACGGCTTAAAAAAAGAGTTTGTTTATTTTTGGAACTGTCACTTATGGTCATATTTTTGCTTTGATTAGTGATTGCATTTTACCATTTAGAAGGATTTGTTTTTGAAAATGTTATTTTGTTGAGTATTATTGAGCTGCAGGCTTAGACTCACACAAGTGACTGCAATTTAATTTAATTAAGAAGATTCAATTATTTATTTTAATTATTTTGCCTACTTTTCCATGTTACAAAAGGTTCTATATGTTTCCTAAAATAAAATATACTGTGTTCCGTAAAAAAAAAAAAAAATGTAATGACATGTAAATATAGCATTGTAGAGCAGTAATTACAATACCGTGATACCGTGAAACCGTGATATTTTTATTCAAGGTTATCATACCGTCAGAATCTTGTACCGGCCCATGCCTAATTAGCTTTGGGGGTCTTTGTCAGGAACCTCTTTGGCAAGAGCATTTAAATATTTAGCTGTACTAATTTCTTTTTATAACCATAGAGTGATTAAATTTTGCTCAGCATTCTTGTACAGCTGCAAGTGCATTGAAATGTTATATTTTTTTTCCCACAAGAATGTCAATCAGGAATGACTGCAGGTGTTATTCTGTATTTTACTGAACTTTATAACAATAAACAGACTTGCAGAGAGAAAAGGGAATCAGGCTGAACTGCTTACCCAGAATCAATTTAAGATCATAAATGCATTATGATTATTTGCTTGTTGGCTGTGTGCAAAATCTTTAGTGTATAGGACAATGGTGTAGAAATGCAATGCACTTGGATTCTTTTGGCACTTTAGATTTTAGCCCAGATGTGTTGAATGCAACAAGATGATTTGCTTTCAAGTCAACACTGAATAATTGTTAAACTGATTAGATGCTGTCAAAGTTTGACTGAGAGGCAGGCTTGTAATTTAATGGTTGAACAGTTTCTTTTGTTCAGAGATGGCTTATTACAACCAAAGTTATCCAGCTAGTGTAAGCAAACGGCTTGGTTTATTATTGCTCTGAGCCATCGGGGAGAAAGAGTGTGGGAGACAAATTTTCTGTGAGCGAATCAAATTGTTGCTCTCATAACTGGAAATTCTGGTTTGCTGAGTTCAGCGTTTTTACAAATATCATGAGACGTTATTCAATGTTCTTAGATTTTAATGGCGTGGGTCATTAATCCCATATCATAGCTGTTGTATTCCTAATATATTTTGTGTTGTCTCATCATGAATGTTGTTAGCTCGCCCTACAATAATATCTACCGCTTTCCCGACTTGTAGGCAACTTTGTTGGTTATAACGGGAGAGATCGACTTTGTGCTGCTTGCTTAGGGTGTAGATACAGTTGGATTTTTATCAAGTTTACTCAAATCTGTATAAATATTACATTAGAGAATTAGAGAACATATTTTAACTAGGGCCGGGACTCGATTAAAAAAATTAATCTAATTAATTAGAGACTTTGTAATTAATTAATCGAAATTAATCGCATTTTAATCGCATATAAATATTTGACCTGAGAACAGTGAGAAGTAAGTTTTTTTTTTATATGGATTTTTAGTATAACATTGAATAATGACTGAATACATAAGCTTAAGCAACAAAATATTGTTTATTTTTGTTCAACCAAGTCCAACAGACAAGT
This sequence comes from Garra rufa, assembly GCF_049309525.1. Lineage (NCBI taxonomy): Eukaryota > Metazoa > Chordata > Actinopteri > Cypriniformes > Cyprinidae > Garra > Garra rufa. Next base: position 45,930,459 of record NC_133363.1, on the reverse strand, counting down.
GCAATATTGCCATTAAGTGTAGCAATAGGCTCGAATTGCTGCGGTGATATGCAAATTCCTTGTTGCATAGCTTGCACACAACCATGCTCTTATCGACGCTTCCATCCATTCGTTTTTTATAACAAAATTTCCCATCCACAGGGCCAACCAAAGCTGTCTCATCAGCTTCTTTGACCATGTTCACTGTGGTTTGTTTTTGTCTGAACGCTAGTTGGTGCTGCAGTATAATCGGTCCGCCGAAACTCATCCAGTGAGAAACGTTCCGTGGTGCAAAAATAAGTGCGATTAAAATGCGTTAAAAAAATTTAACGCGTTATTTTTGTGTAATTAATTAATCTAAATTAACGCGTTAAAGTCCCGGCCCTAATTTTAACATCATATTAAATTAAATTCCAAATTATAACGTATTATATTTATGTTATGCAAGGCAAAAGGTGTTTCAATCATGCGAAAATGCAGCTGACTGACATCTCGTCCTTGTATGTTGCCTAAAATAAAATAATTTACAGCACAGTAAAGACTGATAAAATGAAAATAAAATGTATACAAACCTTTATTTCACTGAAGAAGTGCACCAAATCTGTGGCGCTGGGAACCGCTCTCTCCTGTACAACTCAGCAGCTGGGTTGTTTCGTGGGAAACAGACTCAACAAGCGGTTGGGTTTAAAAAAAATAATAATAATTTTTGTAACCCATTAAAAAATACCTTATTTGTAGAAAAAACTACCTAGCACCTGGGTAAATTTTTGAAAAACCAAATAAAATAACCCAACAAGAACAGTTCTTATACATTGACTTAACATTGAATAAAATTTAATCTTTTACAATCATAAAATCTGCAAAAACTTTCAGTAAAGGCTTTAGGACATGACAGGAGCAGCAAGAGCAGCCAATGGGAATCTGTGGGAAGCAGACGTTAGCTGGGGAAAAAATGGAAAAATGTGAGACTACAGACGTTCTAGTAATACAGTAATAATTTGATTGGAAAACAATGTAATACATATCTTTATTTCATTCAGGAAGTTTCCCATTAGTCAAGTTTTCTCTCAGGACAGAACACAGATTGACCGTTGACAAATGATTCAACCATTTTGGCACAGACTACCCAACACTGGGTTGCACTGACCTAGCGGGTAGGTGTATGTTGGGGGTTCATCATTTGTATTGACAAAAAAAATGACCCAGCAGCTGAATTACAGAAAAACCAGCACTGGGGTAAAAAATATTCAAAATATACCAATAAAATGACCTAACAAGCTGAACCCAGCATTTGGGTTAAAAAAATAACCCAGCATATTTTAGAGTGCAGAAAAACTACCCAGTACCCAGGTAAAAATATAAAAAAGTACCCAATAAAATGACCTAACAGGGCTAAACCCAGCCTTAAAAAAGGCCCTGAATCACAAAAAAAAGTCATATGGGTCAGTTTTTTGAAATTGATAAACTTTCTATTGATGTATGGTTTGTTGGGATAGGACAATATTTGGCCGAGATACAACTATTTGAAAATCTGGAATCTGAGGGTGCAAAAAAAAAAAAAAAAATTAAAATATTGAGAAATATTGCCTTTAAAGTTGTTCAAATGAAGTTCCTAGCGATGCATATTACTAATCAAAAAAGTTTTGATATATTGACAGTAGGAAATTTACAAAATATCTTAATGGAACAGGATCTTTACTTAATACACTAATGATTTTTGGCAGTAAAGAAAAATCGATCATTTTGACCCATACAATGTATTTTTGGCTATTGCTACAAATATAACCGTGCTACTCAAGACTAGTTTTGTGGGTCCAAGGTCACATATTTCAGTTAACTAAAAACAATTTTATAGTTTTAGTTAATGAAAATAGCTTTGATCAATACTTGACATTAAAATGAAGCAAACAATTCTTACTTTTGTATTTGTTAGAGCTTTCTACATGAAAATATCAAACTAATTCTGCATTTGTTTTCATTTGAACTAATGTGTAGACCATTTGCCACATTATTTTTCTACTGTTGTAGTATGAAATATAACCCAATGGCAACTGAATGAATTTTGTACAACAGTGTGCCTTCCTGTCGTCCTTTTATTTGTCTGGTGGAAAAAAGAAGCATTTATTGTTTAGAGGCTGTCTATTCCTGCTGATGAATCACCTCATAGGTTGGAATATGAGCATTATACCAGCTCTGTTTTACTTCACCGTGACTGTAGTGCTTGTTCACATTATTTCCACTGAGGTGACTGAGAGCAGCTCCTGGATTTGCTCACAGCAGGCAGAGCTTTCCTTATCATGCCAACTGCCAGAAATTGATTCACAGAAATTACGATGTGATCTGAAATAACACAAAGGTAGCACTAGATGTTTTAATACAAATTAGGTGATAAATAAAACACAGCAGCTTAATTTTGGGCAGTGATTGTGGGAACTGTTTGTGCTCCAAAAATACAGAGCAGTGAAAATGCCATCAGCTTAAAACAACTCATTTCAGTGTCTGCTATTAGACCGAGTTTAAACTTTATTCTGGAGGTGTTTCTTGTAGACATCATGCAGCTTTCAGTGGCAGTTCTGAAGATCCAGCGGAAAGCGTCATGCGGAGCTCTTCAAGTCAATATGACAGGCCTGACAGCTTAAAGCATCAGACTTAGAAGGACTCTCAGATTCTTTCAAAAGGTGTTGGTTCTGCTTGCAGCTAATAACTCTTAGCTGAAGGCACGTCATTATAATAATGGGGAAAAACTGCTTTCCCTGACAACTGGAATAGAACCTACATAATATAGCACAGAGAACACATAAGATATTCAACACAACATCACCTCCACCTCATTGATTTCTGTGAGCATTAGATACCCTGTTATAAGGAACCTTTGCACTCCAAATTTGTGCTTGGGGTGAAATGTTTAATCTGTCAGATCCCAATTCATGTAATATGCATGACTGCAAATCCCACCCAGATCTGCACTGACCTTTCTTATCTGCTGAGTATGAGAGTGTGTTGTCATGGCGAAAAGCTTGTGACTGATGTGTAGACATGAAATCAGGATGTTCATCTCTGCTGAAATGTCCGTGTCGTGAAGGGTTCTTTAACATTCAAACCCTGCTATTTTTGCAAACCTCTTCTACCTCGCATAGATGCAATGTTTTCTTAAGCAGCAGGAAGCAGTTAATGACTAGATTACTGCCAAACTGTTTGTTTAGGGTCAAGAGGGCTCTGTCACAAGAAGGTTACCGAGCAACAGGCCAAAAAGCTACATGTTTTGTCATCGCTGGGTGCGTGCATGTAAAATCTATCTTAATGAATTGAGTTATAGAGATATGAGTTACTGCAGGCCAGTTAAGGTTAATTATAGACAAATGTAGAAAAAAAAATTTGATCCCCTCTCTTACAGGGAGTGCTCCTAATCTCAGTTTGTTACCTGTATAAAAGACACCTGTTCACAGAAGCAATCAACCAATCAGTTTCCAAACTCTCCACCATGGCCAAGACCAAAGAGCTGTCCAAGAATGTCAGGAATAAGATTGTAGACCTACACAAGGCTGGAATTGGCTAAAAGACTATCGCCAAGCAGCTTGGTGAGAAGGTGACAACAGTCGGTGCGATTATTCGCAAATGAAAGAAACACAAAATAACTGTCAATCTCCCTCGGTCTGGGGCTCCATGCAAGATCTCACCTCATGGAGTTTCAATGATCAAGAGAACAGTAAGGAATCAGCCCAGAATTACACAGGAGGATCTTGTCAGTGATCTCAAGGCAGCTGGGATCACAGTCACCAAGAAAAAAATTTATAACACACTACACCGTAAAGGACTGAAATCCTGCAGTGTTGGCAAGGTCCCCCTGCTTAAGAAAGCACATGTACAGGCCCATCTGAAGTTTGCCAACAAACATCTGAATGATTCAGAGGAGAACTGGGTGAAAGTGTTGTGGTCCAAAAGTCCAAAATCGAGCTCTTCGGCATCAACTCAACTTGCCGTGTTTGGAGGAGGAGGAATGCTGCCTATGACCCCAAGAACACCATCCCCATCGTCAAACATGGAGGTGGAAACATGCTTTGGGGGTGTTTTTCTACTAAGGGCATTGAAAATGGCTTGTGAATGGGTATTCTAGCATGACAGTGACCCAAAACACACGGCCAAGGCAACAAAGGAGTGGCTCAAGAAGAAGCACGTTAAGGTCCTGGAGTTGCCTAGCCAGGATTTTTTTGTTGTTGTTCTGTCTCTCACTGTTCAAATATACCTACCATTAAAATTATAGACTGATCATTTCTTTATCAGTGGGCAATTGTACAAAATCAGTGATAAAAGCAGCAATAAAAGCAGGGGATCAAATATTTTTTTTCCTCACTGTAAATACATTATAAGTGAAATTCCTCTGGTGCTATGTAGAGTGTTAAAGATTTTTAATCTTGTCATTACATCCTGTTTTTGGTTCGATTAGAAGTATTTGGTCCGTGTTGCGGTCATTTTTCATTTGAACTGCACCAGAGTTAGTTTGGAAGTGGACCAAGACCTATCTTTTTAGCGGTCTTGGTCTGCTTATAGCGTTCACACCAGAGTTAGTTTTAATCTAACCAAACATGAAGTGTGAACACTGGACATAACTGTTTCAGTAAATGATGACAGAATAATTTTTTTTTCCTGTAAATGTCTTTAACAGAGATTTTGATTTACAGTGGTGTGAAAAAGTGTTGGCCCCCTTCCTGAGTTTTTATTTTTTTTGCGTGTTTGTCACACTTTAATGTTTCAGATCATCAAACAATTTTAAATATTAATCAAAGATAACACAAGTAAACACAACATGCAGTTTTTGAATGAAGTTTTTTATTATGAAGGGAAAACAAAATCTAAACCCACATGGCCCTGTGTGAAAAAGTGTTTGCCCTCTATACTTAATAACTGGTTGGACTACCCTTAGCAGCAACAACTGCAATCAAGCATTTGCGATAACTTGCAATGAGTCTGTTACAGTGCTGTGCAGGAATTTTGGCCCACTCATCTTGGCAGAATTGGGTTTTCAAGCATGAACTGACTTTTTAAGGTCATGCAAACACTTTTTCACACAGGGCCATGTGGGTTTGGATTTTTTTTCCCTTCATTTAAAAACTGCATGTTGTGTTTACTTGTGTTATCTTTGATTAGTATTTAAATTTGTTTGATGATCTGAAACATTAAAGTGTGACGAACACTTTTTCAGACCACTGTATGTGAATTTTATGTTATTTATTTTATATTTACCCTTAAAGGAGCAGTAGACGGAATCATTTTCTGAGTGGTAATCCTAGAAAGTGAAATGTAATTTAATTAAAATAGTAAAAAAATGCATATAATGAATATAAATTTATATTTGGCCTGTGCAGAGTACAGTGTGTGTGTGTGTGTTTGTAGGCAGGTTATAGTGCAGATGGGATCTCAAGTATTCCAGAGGGTTTAGTAATGGAAGCAGGAGAAGCCTTCTTGATAATGGTAGTAAGTTAAGATGCCGCAGATTGTATTGGTCATGGGGGGAAGTGTATGAATGAGGGCTGAGATGGAGAGTTATTCAGTGATGCCCTGCAGCATAATGTCTGGTAAATTTACTGAAGTGAATTTACTTGCAAAGGTTAGTTTACACTGTGTCAAAAAACTTCCAGCAGGTGTTGTTGGATCAGTATATGGGTTGCAGTTTTTTAGTGTTTTGCTCAGAATGTTCAGTCACTGGTTTTCGGGTCATGGAATGTTTGAACAGTCTGGTATGATTTTCCATCAAACCCTGATATAATCAGACTTAATCTTGAACCGTTGCCATGACAATGAGGTAAACGCCTCTGCCAACTCTTTAGAAACAAACGTCGTGTGGATGTAACTGCCGTAGTGAAACCAGAAAAAAGTGTATATATAGTATGCATTGTATATTTGATGTGTAATTGAAGAGTAATTTATTTCATTTTTTTTAAATTTTTTATTTTTTTGAAGATTTCTGTAGCATCACCTTCAGCATCAAAACATAAGGAAAGCAAACACTGAATTCAGTGCAGATCAGTAATGATTTAATAACTTTCACATCCACTTTATGGACTTCTTTTACATAAGTTACTAGTGGGTTGGTTAAAAGCTTAAAATTCTTTATTGAACTTTTTTTATACAGACTACTGTTATAAAATTTGTTTGGAAAGATTTTAGTTTGGTAAGTCTCTTTTGTATGGAAGCCCGTTTCCACCACTGAATTAAAAAAAAAGGTAGTTGAAAAAAAGTAGTGACTTCATATCAGATATCAGAATTGCGTGATACAAACTCGCAGTTCTTGCAACTCTGAGAAATAGTCAATTCTGACTTTATACCATGCAATTGCGAGTTATTAAATCAGAATTGAGAGATACAAACTCGTAATTCTAAGAACATATCAGACTTTTTTTCCCTCAAAATTGGACTTTATAACTTACTATTGCAAGTTTATATCTCACAATTCTGAGAGAAAAAAAGTCAGAATTGTGTTATACAATCTCGCTATTCTGACTTTATAACTTGCGATTGTGAGTTTATATCTCTATTCTGAGAAAAAAAAGTCGGAATTTTTTGATACAAACTCGCAGTTCAGATTTTTTTTCTTTATCTCGCAATTCTGACTTTATTTCTCAGGATTGTGACTTTATTTCTCGCACTTCTGACTTTATAACTCACAATTGCGAGTTTATCACGCATATCACACAGTTCTGAGAAAAAAAGATACAATACAATCTCGCAATTCAAATTTTTTTTTTCTTGTGATTGTCACTATATCTCACGATTCTGACTTAACTCACAATTGCAAGTTTATCACACAATACTGACTATATAATTTGTGATTGTGAGTTTATATTCTCAATTTTGAGAAAAAAAGGTCACATTGCGTGATACAATCTCGCAATTCTGACTTTTTTCTTTATCTCATAATTCTGACTTTATTTCTCAGGATTGTGACTTTATATCTCAAAATTCTGACTTTATAACTCACAATTTCGAGTTTATCATGCAATTCTGATTTTATAACTTGCGATTGTGACTTTATATCTCAATATTCTGAGAAAAAAGTCAGACTTGCATGATACATACTCACAGTTCTGACTAGGGCTGGGCAATTTGGCTTAGAATCAAAATCTCGATTAATTGAACTAGTGCTGGGCGATATGGAAAAATCATGTATCACGATATGGATTATTTTATATCACGATAACGATATATATCACGATATACCAAAATAAAGTACATTTTCAATTATTCTCTGAAAAGTTTGACAAAAATATCATTGCATAATTTTTTTGCAACTTTATTTTTATTTGTTATTTGAAGTGACATTTAACTGAACTGTCACAAATGAGAAAAATACATTTTAGTGCAGCAATATAAATGTATCAAATGACAACAGATGTGGTGGAGGTAGAGCTACAGTAGCCTTCACATTTTTTATCCACATCATAGTTAAATAGTATTATCAAAATAAACTATTTTTTTATTAAAGTGCACAGCCATTTCAAGTTGCAGAAAAGCACTCAATTATAAAAAATAAACAAAACATTTTTCAACCTTGTAGTGCAAAGTTTGCAAACCAAAATAAAGTATCACGCCTATTTCACACATACTCCGTCTGCAGTGCGTATACAGTCCGTGTGCGTTACGTATGCGGTGCAGAGGCAGCACGGACTCGTTTTGCTTCCACACAGAACGCGTTTGCAGTCCGTTCCTGATCCGCGGGTGTTTACCACAAACACACCATTTATCCGTTATTTTAATTTCAAATCCAAACGTGCTTTTTCAGCATTGGGATACTCTTTTATCACAGTACACTAATACAACAATATTCACGTTTAAACTCAACGTATTATAAACAACGTAGGCTATTATTCAATGCACTTGACTTCTAGATTTGTATATTAAGTTGCTCAAGCAAGTTGCAACACATTTAAACACAGCATAGGTAGGCTATAGCTTCCTTTTCATATTGAAATTGGGCCATCACAAATATTTTAAATTAAAACTTACCACAGACAAGCAGTCGGCTCTCTGTGCCTTTCTTTCGTATTAAATCTTTATTAAAAAACATATTTTAAAGAACTTTTCTACCTGGACAAGTGCATCTATTATGTTGCCTTGTTTATTTAAAACTGCACTATTTTAAACCTAGCCAAAAAGCCACGTGTTGACTGTGAAACACAGTAGACTGCATTTATATGCATTTATGGTACATTTCCGTGTCAATCCATGTTCATTTTTACAGCGAACAATGCGCTGTCACTTTAATTCAGCGCATGCAGCGCAGCAAAAACAGACTCTGTGCCGAAAGGATCGCTCCACTGCTGCAAACGCACCGCTTCTGGAACGCACTGCCGGACAGCAACCGCGTGCAGTGTGAACGATCTGATCCGTTAACATGGGTGCGGAAAAAAAATACGCAACGCATACGCACTGCAGACGAAGTATGTGTGAAACAGGCGTGAAACAGGCGTCAGCGTCGGGCGCGGAAACAGTCTTTTGGCAGAGTTTGCACATGACTGTCTTCTGCTCCGTGTCGGAGCTCTTGAAGCCAAAATGCAACAAAATCACTGACGTACCCCCACGTGTCGGTAAAAGTACTTATTGTCTGCTGCCTGCGTAGCAGTTTCAGTTTGTTGCAACTCGATCCGGGCATTCATCTTCAACCTCTTGCGTCTCCATCTTTAGGCTAAGCACTCACGAGTTAAAGCATGTCGCAACAACGTAAAGCGTCACGTCGCACAAGACGGAGTTTCTTTGTGAAAAAGTTCGTTTTTATTCTTGATTATCATTTATAGGGTAGAGTATGCATTGCACAGCAACAAGACACTATCATACATTTGTCATAGCCTATTTAATGCAATATTTTCTTTAGTAATTGATAAAATTAGGTTAGAGACGATAGAAACGATAGAAGAGAAATAGGACGATAGACACTTTTCTATCGTCCCCACGATATATATCGTCATATCGCCCAGCACTAAATTGAACATTTTAACCCGATTACGATTAATGAACGATTATTTTATTTATTAATAAAATTATATTTAATTATATTTATATAATATTTATTTTTTTGCCCTCATAGTTCACTGACAAGTTTTGTACAGTAAATATGTTCACATATTACAAGCGAGAGATTTTTGGATGAAGGGTGCATTACTTGATTTTAAAATAATTGAAGGAAACACACTATCTACGATCTATGATTATTAATTGAACATCAGTGTTGAACAACTGAAATTAAAGCAAGCATGGCTTAAAACGAAAAGTCACATTTTTCTTAAATTAGTGAAAATAAATAACTTGCTCTATTGGAAACAAAATAAATAATTTTCAATGTTTTTCATATTAAAAGTAGAAAATAAGCAGTATCTCTAAATAAAATTACCCTTGTATATCCTGTAAATACTTTTTACTGTATAAATACTGTTTAAGCTCTCCATCGACATGTCGGCGGAATAACGGAACGGAACGCTAGTGTTTTTTAAAGGGAAAGTAATTGAAATAATCTTCCTGGAAAAATTTTAACGATTATAGGTTCTGAATGTCGATTTCGATTATTTTCGATTAATCGCCCAGCCCTAGTTCTGACTTTTTTGTCTTTATCTTGCAATTCTGACTTTATTTCTCACAATTGTGAGTTTATATCTCGCAATTCTGACTTTATAATTCAAAACTGCGAGTTTATCAAGCAATTCTGACTTTGTAACTCACAAATGCAAGTTTATATTTCACAATTCTGAGAAAAAAAGTCAGAATTGCAAGTTTATATCATGCAGTTCTGAAAAAAAATTAAGAATTGTGAGATGAAATGTCGCAATAACATATTAACATTTTTTTTTTATTATGTGGCGCACAGGCTTTCATATTTATTTTCACCAAACCTCCATTTATTTGTTTAAAATACAGTAAAAACAAGTAGATGTCTTGTTACTTTCTGAATAAAAAGCTTAATTTTTATGTAAAAAGTGCAGTGGTAAAAGGAGGTAGTGTATGTTTTTATGCATGTATTAAGAAAATGGACGGGAAATATACTTCTGAAAAAGCAAGCTGTGCTTGCTGTGGTTTTGCTGTGATACCTTTGTTCACAATTAAAGAAGCTCAAAGGTGCTCACCTTCATCTTTAGGGAGAGGTTGTTGTTCCTGCACCAAATTACCAGGTCAGCCAGGTTTATCCTCCAGGCTGATTCATCATCATTTCTCTTATTCTGGTGCTGTCAGCAAAATAGATAATTAAATAGTTTGTTGTGGGTACATTTTAGTGTTTATTGCTCCCTGGTTCAGATCTCTTGTAAGCAATTATCTTGCTCTTAACTCTTAACTCTTTTCCCAAATGATTTGTGCAAGTAAGCAAATCAAAATACCTGTCATCTTTAAAAATAAATTGTAGAATTGGCAACCTGATGTAAAATCATTTTTTCAGTCGTCAGTTTAAACGTGTTGGCAAACACTGGTGTGATTAACCAACACATTGTAAGCCCACGGCTAATCTAGAATTAAAATGTTTGGCCTCTGTGTGCTTCATAAAACCGTCTTTGAACGTACATACAATGACATAGAGGAAATGAGATGCTCAACATTTGAATAGAGGGCACATCATTAATAACAGCCAACCTCAAATAGCTGATTAATGATTAGAGAGGCATGATCCCTGAATATATTTATGATCATATGAAAGGCACAAAGTTCATACTGTTTGTGTTACTAGGCAACTGAAGCAACTTAACGTTTGCTGTGTAGATAATGATATGAGATTGAAGAACAATTGGATGAGCTGTCATGGATGGCAGACTGTGAATAAAAGCATTTATAATAGTATTGTATAGCTTGAGGGTTTTTACATTTTTCTGCTTACGGTTCTCAGACTGAAGGGTCTAAATGTCAAAATAACGAGTGTGAAATAAACATACATTTATTCAGTATAGGATACTAATAAAAAGGATGAATATGTCAGCATATGAATCTCCTCAGTGTCTAGTTTGGGAAAATGCTTTGATTTCTGCATTGTAAAGAAATATGCTGAACAATTTTTCAGTCACATTTGCAGCCTTCCCAGATTGGAGTTGATATTTTTATGTTGTTTGATGCTTTTTGTCACTTTGTTCTATCATTTTGTATTCGCATACTGTTCTGGAACAGATTTTTACTTTTACTAGAGCTGTTAAATTGAAAGTGTGAATCCTATGGGGTTAAAGTCAAAAGCCTATTTAACTTTCATGATGTCAGTGGGATTATATGTCTTTAGAGACCATGTTAATATCATTTAGAAATGCATTAATACTTTATTCAGATTACAACATTTTGTGGCTTTATTGTTTTTAAAAACGCTATTTAGTGCTGGCAGCTGTTGGTTAAATGCCTCACTAAAGGAAATTTGTGCTCCGCTTTGGCAAGCGGCTGCAGTTTTTCTCTCTCTTTTGTTTTTTATTAGGTGCCTTGCTCTGTTGTCTAATGGGAATGAGTTGAGTAATGGAATAGAACTAGAGTTTTAACCCTGGAGTTCTCCTTTGGCAACATCAGTTAATCTTTTAGCAGTAAGCAGCGTTTAGTGTCTCACAATAAGTTGAGCAGCCTCAGTTTGTGCTTTCTGTCCTCATTAGATTGAGAACTGAAGAGCCGAGATCAACATGGGGCAGCTGCTGTCATGAATCAAGCTCTATTCATTAACACCAAACCTAATCAATTAGATTAGACAGGCTTTGGGTTGTTCAATAAGCAGTCTGCACAAGATATCAGAGAAACATGCCCTCTTCCCCACTGTGCTGCAGAAATGTGCAGTATTTGAACTAGGGCTGGGCCGATAAACGATATCATATCGAATCGCGATAAAATTTATGTTAATAACGATGATAGGCTCTAGACATTTTTTGCTCGATATGGATTAATCTAAGAGCCAATCACACAGTAGAAATATGCGACAACAGCCAATCAACATCGTGCGTGTGCACGTCAAAGTACAAAGTTCATTTCCTACCGCACTTTGTGAAGCAAACTTAACACCAGGACGACAAAAAAAAGAGAGAGGAAGCAGCGACGAAAGTGAAACTAACTTCGAGTTATTATCCAAAGATGTTGAAATTGTCGACAAAAAAGGTAGCACGAATTCCGTTATATAAGTGGTTTGGCTACCTCAAAAGTGACTCTTAGCTCAGCTGAGAGTTTGGCGCGATTGTTAAAACTGAAACCGAAAGCAAAAAACGCACGCGCATTCAAAAGCAATTTTAATCCCCCTTGTTTAGAGAGTGACTCCTCAATGCACGCAAATTAGGCTACATGACGTATCTAGGCTGTTATTAGTATGTAGGCTATGATAGGTTGTGTATGTCTATAGCTCTGTATCATGCTTGAAATATTCGGTCTCTATTTGCACTTTGAATATTTAGAGAGTAGCCTACTTAGATTATGGCTGAATTGTCTGCACTTAATACGATTAAGAAAGAACTGTGTCGTAATTTTTTGTTATTTATACTGTAGATTGTTTCAAAATGCAGTGGTTGCCTCTAATTTAAATAGCTCAACCTATAATAGAGAAAATAAACAATTGTGTTAATAATAATAATAAATAAATAATTGTTACAAATTGTTTTTACAATAATTTTATGTTTACATTTTGTACATTTACTCTCATTTACCATACTCTGTCACAACTTTTATTTTTTAAATTTATTTTAGTAAGTTGTTTTAATTTTTAAGGCCAAATCTGTAATCTGTTTTTGTTAATAAACTATAATTTAAATGTAATTTAATGAACCCTTTCATTTTTGTGGCTTTAGTCATTGTTGGGATACTATTTGAAAGCTGGCAACATCAACAGCTTATATCTAAATGTATATCGTTATCGTTCAATATGGAAAAAAATTATCGAGATTACATTTTTGCCATATCGCCCAGCCCTAATTTGAACCTGTTTAAAAGTGTATTCCGTATATATACAGGGTAACGTTTCCTATTACTGATGAGACATTATGTTATTCCCACCTAAAAATGAATTTCTTTCGCGCTATTCAAAGCTTATTGACACGAAAGATTAATGCATTACTGAGTTATTGCTGCCTACTATTTTTCTGAAAATAACACAATATTTATGGTCAGTTTTTGAATGTTGAATATTTTTATGTTTGGTTATATGCACTGTCATATTGATGCCTACTTTGAAACAACAATAAAATGTAAAGTATAAAGTAATTTGTTTTCAGTGCTGATCTTGGAGCAAATTCTTTGGAGTTTGTTTAAACATGCTGTTTTTGAACATTCTATTCATCAAATAATCCTTAATGTAACATGTTTTCCACAAAAGATAAATTATATTTTAAAATATATTAAAACTACGGAAGCCCATATCCGGCACTGGATAAAAAATTGAAAAAAAAAAAAGGTAATTGCGACTTTTTATCTCACATATTTTCTCACAATTACAAGTTTAGATCTCGCAATTCTGACTTTTTTTATCAGATTGCGATGCAAACTGGCAATTCTCACTTTTTTCTCAGAATCGTGAGAAATAAACTTGTAATTGTGAGTTATGCAGAATTGCAAGACATAAACTCAGAATTCAGAGAAATAAAGTTGCAATTCTGATATAAACTCAAAATTCTGACTTTTTTTTCTCAAAAATGTGAGTTTATATCTTGCAATTCTGACTTTATAACAGCTCTGAGAACATATCAGTCTTTTCCCCCCCTCAGATTTGGACTTTATAACTTGCAATCCTAAATTTATACCTCACAATTCTGAGAAAAAAGTCAGAATTCCAAGATATAAACTCACAATTACAAGAAAAAAAGTCAGATTCTGAGAATTGCGTGATATAAACTCGTAATTGCAAGTTATAAAGTAAGAATTGCAAGACATAAACTTGCAATTGCGTAAGATATTAACTCATAATGATGAGAATATATCAGTCCGCTCAGAATTAGACTCTATAACTCGCAACTGTGAGTTTATTGAGATGATAACTCAAAATTCTGACTTTTTTTTTTTAGAATTGTGAGTTTACATTCTGACTTAATAACTCGCTATTGCATAAGATACAGCCTCACAATTATGAGAATATATCAGTCATTTTTCCCCTCAGAATTGGACTCTATAACTCGCAATTGTGTGTTTATATCTCAGAATTCTAAGAAAAAAGTCAGAATTTCAAGACTCACAATTGCAAGAAAAAAATCTGAATTGCAAGATGCAAACTTAAATTTGCGAGAAAAAAGTCTCAATTGCACGTTTTTATCTCGCAATTCTGACTTAATTTCTTGCAATTGTGAGTTTATATCATGCAACTCTAAGAAAACATGTCAGAGTTGCTAGTTTGTGTCACGCAATTTTGAGAAAGAAGTCTGAATTATGAGATAAATAACTTTTATTTTTTATTCAGTGGTGGAAATGGGCTTCCATATAAAACACTTATATTGAATTGTAAAAATAGTTTTACAGTTTTTACTGAATTTTTTCAAACTTATTTCAAAAACATTTCACCAACCCCAAAATTATGAACAGACATGCTAGAATGAATTTTATGAATGAAGGGCATCATAAGGGAAATCTGTGAAGTTACACACACACTTATTCCCTGTGTTTGGTTATAACCTTGTTTTTTTTGCAATCTGTAAAAAATGTTTTTAGTATATCCCGATACAGCTAACACAGTTTCTTCTGAATCTTTGTGTGTGCGGCTGTGTGGGAGGATGTGACCTTGTTTCAATAGGTCACAATGAAATGTTTATATATATTTCTACTGTTGTCTTGTTTTGTTTAGCCTATAAAAAAGCCTTACTGATAGCTATGTTTATTCTTCTTTATAGATGTGAAACAAAATGACATGCTGTTGTTATATTTCACAATCCCTGCATATTACTGGTTGTGATTTTTTTTTTCCTGCATAAACGGAATACTAGGAATAAACAGTTCTGAGAAAGCGCTCCTGCTGATGTATTATCATTTTCCCAGTCTCTCTGACAGCTCATTGAAGTGCCTGCTTTCCTTCACTGCCATGGCTTCCACACCTCCACCTCTCATGAAGAAGCACAGTCAGACTGATCTTGTGAGTCGCCTCAAGTCCCGCAAGGTCCTGGGTGTCGGCGGCGAGGATGATGACGGAGAGGTGCACAGGTCCAAGGTAACATCCCGCCTGCCTGCATCAGTCTTCATATTTGAACTCAATAGCAGCTATTCATGAAAGAAAACATTTTTTAAATCAAATTTTCCTTCATATTTTGAGATCCCTGGGCAATGTTTCCCAGATTGAAGTTTTCTTGTAAAAAATATATAAAATATTATTTTGGAATTGTGAATTCCTCCTTTAGTAGATGCTTTATTATCATCCATATATTTCTGTTGAAAGCAATATATAAATGAGGCAATACATTGCATATCGAGCTATTTTCCTTCATTAGAGGGTTGAGTTACGTCACACGAACCACACATTTATTGTGCATTAGGAACATCTGCTATGGGAGAGGTGGCTGACTAGATGAGTTGTGGAGCAGTGTGGCATGCAGCTCGGCACTAGGACACTAATTGGCCCCTCACGCACATCCTGAAGCCAGCATGCAGTCACGTTACAACACTACGAATAACCCACAATGAGAGCTTATTGGCACGACTACCCGCCTCATGCTCAGTGCTATTAAAACTCATGGGGCTTTGAGGTAGTCCACATGAAACATGGGCGGCACTCAGACATGGTCGGCCTCTCCGCCCCTGCACTGTGCATCAGACTGGGCAGGGTCACAAAAAAAGATCAAAGACAACATCCATTAAGGGGCAGTCGCCCATCACCCTCTGTTTCGACAGAGATGGCTCAGCCAGCACCACAATGGCTGGCGATGTATGCATGAATCCATTTATTTTTTGTATTTAAAGAATAGTTAACCCCAAAATTAAATATGTGAATGAGTTTCTTCATCAGGACAGATTTGGAAAAATGTAGCATTTTTTGCTAATTTAGCTTCACTGGCTCCTCTGCAGTGAATGGGTGCCGTCAGAATTAGGGATGCAACGGTACCATTTTTTCAAAACCGATCCGATCCAATACCAAAGATTCTGAGTATCGACCGATACCGATACCAGGCCGATATCAGTGGGGGTATTTTACCTTCAAAACTAAAGAATGTATACAATTCGCTTTGTCATTAAGATTTATTTGTTTTAGGTAAAGAAAGAAATACCAAATCTGCTTGCACATTGTTGGATAAAAAAGGGGAAAAAGAGATACATGCATGAGTGCAATCAAATTCATAAATTCATATTAAGATTAATGTTTTAAACATTTTAAAAACAGAAATATTACAGATATAAATAACTGAACAGATCTGCCAGCAGATGGCAGCAAGACACTGATTTAATTACTGAATCATTTCATTCATTTGATTCGTTCGAACGGATGGTTCATTCAGGAATAAAGCAAGTGACTCTGTGTTTGAATGGGAAATTGAATCATTTCACTAGATTAGTTTAAAAACGCACGTTCATTCATAAACAAAACACCGCTGTGTTTGAATGGAGATGCGCAGCGGCTCAGTTATGACTTGTTTCAGACTACTTTTGACGACGAAATAGAGCAAAATCAGGAAATAGTGTTATAGTCAGACAATGCAAGTCATTTAATAATAACTTCTTATTTATTTAACTGCTGTATTAAACAATATCTCATTTACAAAGTATTTACAAAGAAAGTATTAAAAGCTGTCACTCGGTTCGAAGTCCTTGTGTTCTTTTGCATTTCTCCAAATCTGTACTAATGAAGAAACAAACCCATCTACATCTTCAATATCCTAAGGCAGAGCACATTTTTTAATTTTTCAAATTTAAATTTTGGGGTAAACTATACCTTTAATAAATCAATTTTTAGTTTCACCAGTTAAAGTAGATCATGGGCAAGATTTACTAAATGGGGCAAATTAGCACTAGAGCGCAATTCCATAAAAACGTTGATGGGAGGGGAAAATTCTGCATATGATTTACTGACGATGTACACATTAAAGACCACAGACCCAGCCAGATCATTTCCATAATGACCAGCGCAATCTATTAAAGGAACACTCCACTTTTTTTGGAAATGGGCTCATTCTCCAACTCCCCCCGAGTTAATAAGTTGATTTTTACCGTTTTGAAATCCATTCAGCTGTTCTCCTGTTCTGCCGATATCACTTTTAGCATAGCTTAGCATAGATCATTGAATCCTATTAGACCAATAGCATCGCGTTCAAAAATGACCAACGAGTTTCCATATTTGTTGTATTTAAAACTTGACTCTTCTGTAGTTATATCGTGTACCAAGACCGGTGGAAATTCAAAGCTGCGAGTTTCTAGGCTGATAAGATTAGGAACTACACTTCCATTCCAGTGTAATAGTCAAGGAAGTTTGCTGCCGTAATATGGCTGAAGCAGGCGGAGTATTATCAGAAATTAGTTCCCAGCTAGTTTAGCATTTGCACATGTGCTGCGTGGTATTACTGCTCCTGCTTCAGCCTTATTACGGCAGCAAACTTCCTGGAATGGGGTGGTAGTTCCTAATCTTATCAGCCTAGAAAATTGAAGCTTTGCATTTCCACCGGTCTTAGTACACGATATAACTACAGAAGAGTCATGTTTTAAATAGGACAAATATCGAAACTCGTTGGTCATTTTTTAACGTGATGCTATTGGTCTAATAGGATTCAATGATCTATGCTAAGCTATGCTAAAAGTGATATCGCCAGAACAGGAGAACGGCTGAATGGATTTCAAAACGGTAAAACTCTACTTATTAACTCAGGGGGAGTTGGAGAATGAGCCTATTTCCAAAAAAAGTGGAGTGTTCCTTTAAGAGCAGCGCAAATTACTGCCTGCTTTAAGACATGCTTTTTGGGCGTTAAATAATGGCACAAATACCAGTAATTTGACGAGCACAAATGTCAGTAAGTCGTGTTGCGTGATTAATTTTTATACTCTCCTCCCAAAAATTTTGCGTCTGAAAGGGAAGTTCCTACAAATGCAAATTCAATAAGGTCAGGCGCAAAAATAATTCTTCACTGTGCGTCTTTAGTAAATCCTGACAGTACTATTTTAATGCCATAAGACTGTTTGCACTGGTGCAAGCTGTTAGTAAATCTGGCCCCGTGTCTTTTGGGTTCAAAAATTCAAATATTTGGCTTCCTTACTTTTTGAACATGTACACTTTTACAAATAGATTTTTCTGTACACCACTTAGCTTAAAAATGTGGAGTATGATGTATTTGAAGTACTTGTTTAATTTCCCCCCATTAGCTTGTCACTAAAACAATCCATCAGCCCAGTTGCTGCGATACTGTGGTCAGACAAACCTACTGTGTAGCTTCTGCTATTACAGGTCTTATGAGAAAACGGAGTACTCCCTGTTCCCAGCAGTTGTCGAGATGTGTTAACCCCCCCAGAAACAACCAGAGCGAGGTGTCGATTGAGTGATGGTCTCCATAGCACGTGACATGCTCTTGTTTCTCAGTGCGACATGCTTTCTGAACACTTTATCTCTGCCACCACTTTCCTCCTGATCAATCAATGGCCCACCATATTAGCCACTGCTGTTTACTGGGTAAACACAGCTGCATTTGTTTATCAAGTCTCAACAAATACAATAAGCTGTAGAACGAAATATTTACAAAACAGAAACATCTGATGTCAGCTTGTCTGTGACATCAGCTTTACTGTAAGCCATTACTATTTATGTGCTCCTGAGAGGCTAAAACAGTCACTGTGTCACACGCCCCCATACAAACACACTCTGTGTACTAGGGCACACAAAAGCACTACTTTTTTCTTAAAGAGGCCTACCACAACAAGGAAAGTGCATTAGGATTAAAGAAAGTGAAACGATTACGTGAAGTCCGCATGCTAGCACCGATCACGAGCGTGTTCTGCAGGCCAGCAATCAAATTATCTTCTGCTCACCTTCCATCACTTTCTTGCTTCCCCTTTAAAATGACCTTTAGCCAGGATTTCAGCGCCACAGCTTCCCATCAGAATCGGATCAGGTTTTCATCAACACTAAATTACCCATGCTGCAGAGGCTTTTAGTGAAGCATGGTGGAGTAGAGAGATGGATAGAGCCCTCTCTTTTAGGGTGGGAGAAGAAAGAGAAAGCCTGCATGTTTAATGGCCATTAGGGCGTGTTGATTTTTTTTTTTCTGGTCCTGGAAGCCAGAGCGTTTTTTTTTTTTTTTTTGAGATGGAAATGGAAAAGAGCTAGGCAACATAATTGTGATAATTTCTTATAGAGCACATCAAAGTAAAGATGATGCCTATTTATGTGTTGCTAAAATATGTAAGTGTACATTGCTACTTATGATTTCCTGCTGATTTCTTGCTGTATATTTGGTCCTTTTTTAAGCTTGTAACCGATGGTTACTATTGGTAGATCTGACAAGTTTCTTATTAGTTTTTTATGCAGACAAAGAAAAGAGAATGCTTTGATTGAATTATCTCTGGGTTTTGTACAAGAACATCTAGAGCAACCATGCATTTATATGTAAAATTATAATACCAAGAAAGTATCATTTTGGGTAGGCTTTATTTGGCATAAAGAGCAAACGCTAGACAAGAGCAAGTTAGAATACAAAGTTTTTTTTAAATGTTTTTTTAAGGCCAGGCTTAGTGAAAGGTTCGTTGACCTTCTTATCTTAACCACCTGTTTATGTTTGCACACAAAATGTTCACTTCCATTCAAAAATTGAGGCCAGTCTTTCTTTAAAGAAATTAATACTTTCATTCAAAACGGTTGCAAGTAATTGATTAAAAGTTATAGTGAAGCCAGTTACAGTAGATTTGTTTTAAATAAAGTTGATCAAAGAATCCTGAAAAATCAAAATCAAAACAATCACAGTTTCTACAAATATATTAGGCAGCAAAACTGGTTTCTTAGTTGATAATAATAGATTAATAGGAAATGTAAATCTGCAATGAATAATAATATTTCAAAATATTACAAATTTTACTGTAGTTTTGATCAAATAAATGCAGCTTTGGTGAACATACTACTTTCAGTTTTCAAAAATTCTTACTAACCCCTTTTGAAACATAGTTTAGCTTTGTAGATAAAGATAAAAGTTACTTTTTTGCTTTTTTTAAACAGCATTCTCTTGCATTATGGAATCTCAAGAGTTACGCTGTCATTCAAAAGTTTGGAGTACGATTTTTTTTTTTTTTTTTTAAAGAAGTATATTATGCTCATCAAAGTTCCATTTATTTGATAATAATATTATGAAATATTATTGCAATTGAAAATAAGTGTTCTTTTTTAATATAATTTAAAATGTTTATTCCTGTGATGCAAAGCTGAAAAGCGTCATTACTTTCTTCAGTGTCACATGATCCTTCAGAAATCATTCAATTAAACACATCCTTGCTGAATAAAGGCATTAATTTCTTTTAAACAAAGAAAGAAAGCAAGGAATTACAGACCCCAAACTTTGAACTGTAGTGTATATTGTTACAAAAGGTTTCTATTTTAAATAAATGCTGTTCATTTTGTTTTATTAATCAAAGAATTAAAAAAAAAAAAAAAAACAGATCCAAAAAACTAAATAGTAAGCAGCACAACTGTTTTCAACATTGATAATTAATCAGCATATAAGCAATGATTTCTGAAGGATCATGTGACACTGAAGTCTGTAGAAATTATGTTGAAAATTCAGCTTTGCATCACAGGAATAAATTACATTTTAAAGTATATTAAAATTATATATATTATATTTCACAATATAATCTAATCCCAAACTTTTGAACAGCAGGCTTCCCAAAGAAAGCATTTTATTGTACCACCTTCTGCATCCTTTTCTGTTTCTGTCTGAAGGAGTTTTGCTCCACTGTGGCCCACAGCGTGAATTATGAACACAAAGCCGTCATTGTGAAACCACCCAGCGTGTTGTCAAAATAGACCTATTAAATCAAAACAAAACTCAAACTTTCCTATCAGTCACTTTAGATGCTACACCAAAGTTTCCAATTTCACAAAACAAAACTGTGTCCCTCTGCATGGTCCATTCAGTCTTGGCAGGCTTGGGCTATCAGCAAATGTGATAATCCCACTTGGAAATGTTTTCCAAAATTTGACATTTTCCTACCATTTTTGTGCCATGAATGTGTCTCATGTGTCTTATAGTGTTGCATGCTAATATTGAGAATTCTCTCATTTTGCAGATCAGTCAGATGTTGGGTAATGAGATGAAGTTTGCTGTACGTGAGCCCATTGGTCTCCGGTAAGACTTTAGAAGCGTTCATTCTCTTCTCATCAGACCACTGACTTGGCTTGTCTCTGCCTTTGCATGTGACATCAGACACTCTTCTAATTTAATTGCTCTAATGTTCTGTGCGTTTTTTTTTTTTTTTTTTTTGCCAGTCTGATTGTGGCTCATTTGCGTCTTATTAGAGGCCAGTTGGTTTGATGTGTAGTGTCTTTCGCTCTTTCTCTTTGCAGGCTTTGGCTCCTCATTTCTGCAGTGCTGTTCACCACCACATCCTTAATGGTGAGCAATTTAAAATGTTCAACAGTTCATGCTCATTGTGGTTTGTGTAATCATTTAAACTACTGTTTAAAAGCTTAGGGTCTTTTTTTTTAAGGAAATTAGTACTTCTATTCAACAAGGATACATTAAATTGAGGAAAAAAGTGACAGTAAAGCCAATTATTCAATTTTAAATAAATGCTGTTCTTTTTTAACTGTATTTTCATCAAAGAATCTTGAAAAAAATTCAACAGTTTTCACAAAAATATTAAGCAGCTCTGTTTTCAACACTGATAATTATAGGAAATTTAACTTGAGCACAAAATCAGCATATTAAAATGATTTCTGAAGGATCATGTGACACTTAAGACTGGAGTAATTTACTTGAATAAATTAAAATATGGTTTATTGAAATAAAAAATTGGTATTTTTAAATTGTAGTAATTTTGTGAGCATAAAATGTAAAAATCAACCTCAAACTTGATTTTCATTTTTGAATATAGAATTAAGGTTTTTCTGTCTTTTAAGGATTTTAAGATGACAGAAACTCCCTTGAGTTCCTGCAACATTAGATTCATTATGTGTTCTTCTCTGTGTTGTAGGCCCTGGCTGTTCCTAGCCAGCTCTATGAGATAATATTTGAGATCACCACCTCCAGGATCTCCATCAGACTCTACGGAGGTGCCCTTCTATGTATGTTCAACTTTATGGGATAAGGTTTGGCGGTAGAAAGTTCAGTACGATCAGTGATGATAATGATATCAAAGTGGCTTGTTCTGACTTACACATAAGATGCTTTCGCACCAGAGGAACTACTGCGGAAGTACCTGATTTTTGGTGTTTTTTCGCACCGCAGGGACTAGGAACGTATTTAGTTCTAGGAGCTCTGTTTGGGGGAAATAAATTAGCTCCTACTTCAGAGTAGTGTCTAAAACCATTCTATAGACCAGTGTACACTGATTGGCCAAACGCATACAAAACTTTTTTTTGCATTTTTAAAAAGCACTGTAAAAGTATTTACTTAACGAACATGAGGGTTCTAAGAACTTAGTTCTAGGAACTAGCCAGCATGGTGTATAGAGAACCAATTTCCCCCTCAGTCCGTTTTCCTGGTTGCATTCGCACTGGCAGCAGGAACTCTGAAGCATTTACAAACGTTAACAACTGGTGAATGGAGGATGCTGTAATTAGAGCTGTTTTGTTGCATGTTGTGGGGTTTGTGATAATGGAGATGAAATGTAAACGCACAATTTATGTGACTGAACTAGCAAAAAGTTGGGCTAAGAGGTGAAAATTTCTATGACAACTTGCAGTGTTACGTATAATTGAGGCTCAGAAAAGAACGCAGCACTGCAGTTGAGTGCGTTGAGTAAATATGTTTACACAGCTTTTTAAAAAAGCCAGTGTGTTTGGCCAACCAGCATACACTTACATCACTAGTAGTTCCTATAGAACGGTTTTAGACCCTACTCTGAAATAGGAGCTAATTTAGTTACCCCAAACAGAGTTCCTAGAACTTACACCAATAGTTCTAGGAACTATGAAAAGGTTATTGGATGTGAAAGTCCTTATGAAAAACAGCGATAACGGCATTTAGCTACCTGTTGTCTGCACCGTTGTGTTCTCTTTTTCACTCTCAATGATATATAACACTACAAGTTGTCATAGGAGATTTAGTCAGATTTTCATGTTCTTTCAACCGCGTAAATTGTGCGTTTACATTCCATCTCCATTATCACGAAACCCACAACACACAAAAACGGCTCAGATTGTGGCGTCCTTCATTTACCGGTTGTTGACGTTTGTAAATGCTGCGAATAAAGACGTCGCTGTCGGGCGCATCGGAGTTCCTGCTGACAGTGCGAAGGCAACCAGGTAAACTGCCAGATGGGGAAATTGGTTCTCTAGGAACCACCATGCTGGCTAGTTCCTAGAGCTGAGTTCTTAGAACTAGGTGGTGCGAAAGCCCCTATACACTACATTTCCACAAAAATGAGGGCACCCTTTATTTATAGTGAATTTGTGTATTTCATGCATGTAAATAGCGAACACGTCTATAATGAGATAAAGTACAAAAAAATAAAGGAAGGAGAAACGTCAAGTATTGTAAAAAAAAAAAAAAAGTAATACAATACAAGTTCCACAAGGACAACCAAAAAGTAAGCCATTTGTCGAAGCGGTCGGATGTCAGGTGCCCATTTTTCCCCTAGTTGATATAATTCTTTAGGGTCTTAATGAAAAGTCTAATCCATACCTTGGTTAAAATTTCTCATTGGTAGTGTAAAACAACACCCATTTTACCTTGTCAAAAACAGCTCTGTTCACAGCAACCCGTTTCGGTGCATGTCCCTTTAAATGCTGAGCTCTGCTCACCTTGCCCCTCTTTCTCTAGCCATGGAACTTGCTAACTAGCACATAATTAGGAATGGCGATTTGCAAAGATTCATAAAAAACCCTTATGCTCACTTCTGAAGCTGGATCACAAATGATTCACGCGAACATAGACGCATTTAGGTAGATCGGAGGGCGCATTTCCTTCAAAAACAAAAGTAACCCTCTCCGTCCTCAGTGGCTCAGATGTCGGGAGTAAATGACGACTACTATGTTCATTATTATATCCAACAAAAGAACACCTCAATTGCTCAAACTGAGATATTCTTGTCTATTCCTTCTCCGGTGTTGAAACAATGACGGACAGTTTACAGCTCACTCAGAGCGGGTCTTAGGTAAGACGGCCGTGTCAATCAAAAATCGTGGAAGTGGCCTTGGTCTGTGTGACGTCACATAGCCAAGAATCTGAGAATAGCTTGATTTGAGAAAGGGGGTTATAATTTACTAGGTGGATTTTTATCATTATAGGGTGGATGTGTACACACACTGCGAACACACATTTATTTTCAAACATGTAAAAGTGAATTTTTCATCCGAAATTTTTTTAAAGCATTTTAAATTTTAATTTTAAAGCATTGCAGATATTGTTCAAATAAAGTGCATGTGTATGGCACTTTTGTAAAATGGGCCGCTTTCATGTTAACGACCATCAAAGGTGTTTAAATGCGCATTTCTCCACATACTGTTGGCCACGTAGTGTATACGTGCACGTCTATTATACGTTCTCTTTTTCCTTTCCATCTCAATTTATGCATAGCAAATGCATAATGTAAACACATTTGTGCAAGTCTGCCTCCCACTCACAGGAAATATTCATGACTAGATGAGCTTTTCACTACCAGATTAGTGTATGATTTCAAGTGGTATGAATATTTTACGCCTCTGTTTTAAAAATGGATGAGTCCGTACAATTGCATTTAGCCACATATAGGGCAGGGCTTTCAGAGTGCTGGGCAGTGCTACTGTACTGGGACTAGTAATGACCCCCTGCTGGTCCCAGGATGCTTCACAATAACAGCACATGCCAGGCTCACCCCGTGCTTGAGCTTACAGTCAGCCGTAGGAGGTCTTGTATTATAAAAGATTGCAGGGGTGGCTTATGGGTGTGTGGAAATAAAATCCCTTCCCTCCCCATGCCCTTATTTCATTATGAACAGCAGCCTATTTGTCTTTTCGCCATAATAGCGTAACGCAGCCTCTAATTCAGCATAAAGAAGTTTTCCCTCCCCAATTTGTCTAGATTCCAGCCTTAACCAGTGGGGGATATAGAATATTATGCTAATATGATTACATACATCATCTGTCCGAGTGCTGAGGAAAATGATGCTGCACCAGAGCCCTGGAAGCTTTGCTGTGTGTACACATGATATCGGTATGCAAATTTCAGAAGGGCTGTATTTTGCAGTCTAGACCCCTCACTGAGCTCCAGTGGTCTTTATACAGTGTGACACCTGCTTTAGCTCACAAACAGTTCATACCCCTGTGGCGATGCAAGGTGTGAGTGTTCTTCTGTCAGATCAATGGCCAGTTTGATGGTGGGAATTACTCAAGCAAGGCTGGAAAAATAGTGCTGGCAGATGGTACTTGGCAGGGTTGAAGAAACAGCTACTCTCCCTGTTATCCGTATCCGCAGTGTGGGAGGAGATCAGAGGGACTCTCTCTTTTCCCCCCGAACACAATCAGAATCCACGGCAGCATCGGTCCTCTGATCTTAGGCCAGATTTCAAACCTTTTAATGCCGAACCTAAGTGCTTGGGTGTTTTGAGGAGACTCTGCATTATCTTTAATAAATAGGCCTCATTTAATGTCTCCACCTGATGTCAGAATTGACTCTGAGTGGTTTTGCTCTTCCCAACAGGTATCTCATTAATTCTGTGGAATGGCTTGTACACGGCGGAAAAGGTCATCATTCAATGGACGCTACTTACGGAAGCGTGTTACTTCGGGGTACAATTTCTAGGTGAGAGAGGGTTTTTTTCTTTCCTGAGACAGTGCTGAAGGACGTGAGAATGGAAACTGACATTTAATCTTTATTCTACCCGTAATTAAGGGACATTTAAACTTGAGGAATATTGATTTAAGCCACTTCAGAATATTAGCAGGGCTTTCTTTACATGGTTTATTTTAAATCTGTTTTTTTATGTATTTTTATATTATGCATTTATTTTTTAAATGTTATGATGACTGTGTGATTACTGCATGATAGCTGTAAGTTTGTAAACCTTTTCAGGAAAACAATGCAAAGCATTATTATTGCAACCCGTTCTCAAGATGCTTCCAACACTATGACAAGTCAATATAACCTGATAAAATCTTTCCTAAAACACTTTTGCACTGACCCTGGACCATTAGGCCATCCTTATTGATGAGCCCTGTTTGTTCTTAAGGAAGTACTGCCCTCTTATGGCAACAAGCTCTCTTTAAAATCCAAGCACAAGCTTCAAAGGTTTAGATAATAAATTCCTAAAATAAATGTTGAGGAATGCGATTGGCCTTACTGTTATTAGAGCTGTCACATAATCAAAGCCAAGTTCTGAAATTTCTGTAATATATATGGTACATGAATCTACTGGTACTTCAAATTGGTGGATTCATATTCATATTTTATTTTATTTTATTTTATTTAAATTTAATTTAATTTAATTGAAAAAAATTTACTTAGTTCCTTTTAAAAAAAAAAATTCTATAATTTTTGTTTTAATATTAATTTATGTATTTATTTAACTTTTTCTATTTTTATTTGTAAATCCAATCCGACTTATCCCTTACGTATGGAAGCCTGTTTTCGCCACTGAATAAAAAATGTAAAAAGTCTATTGCAACTTTTTATCTCAAAATTGTGACTTTTTTTCCTCAGAATTGTACGATATAAACTTGCAATTCTAAGAAATGAAGTCAGAATTGCGAAATATAAAGTCACAATTTTGACTTTTTTTCTCAGAATTCGAGATAAAAACTTGAAATTTTGACTTTATTTCTTGCAATTGCATGTTTACATCTCGGAATTCTGACTTTTTTTCTCAGAATTGTGAGTTTGTAAGGTCCAATTCTGAGGGGGAAAAGATATGTTCTCAGAATTGTGAGTTTATATCTCACAATTCTGACTTAAGTCTAGGGCTGCAACAACGAATCGATAAAATCGATTAAAATCGATTACTAAAAGCGTTGGCAACGAATTTCATAATCGATTCGTTGTGTCGCGCGACGCAGAGACATTTGGTTGTTATTATATATATTTAAAAAAAATTGAGCGCAGAGCGGAGTGGACACATTCGGTCTCTCTCCCGCACTGATGCCAGCAGAGTTCGGCACCTCATAAGCTGTGTTTCCATCCAAAAATGCGAATTTAACTTTTTTTAACATTTGAGCATAAAGCACCGTTTCTACATTATATATATATGCTGCCCCGATTTATATCAAACATGTTTGATATTTAAGCCTACTTTGGCTAGCGTACTTTCACAGCAGCCAATGCTCGATCGCAAAACAGCTGCTGTACGGGTCGTTGGATAGTGGAGATGGAGAAAACTACTTCTATAGTTTTTGTAACACTGTCTGTCTGTATAATGTGTCGAAAACATACCACAACCGTAAAGAGAAAGAGGAGCTCTGCTGAGGTGAAATCGTCTCAGTTTTGAATAGGGCTGTGACGGTGGCACGTTGTTTTTTTATATATAGCCTACACTTCAGTCAGCTAACAAGCAGCCTAAAAACGCTAAAATAAATCAAAGAAATAATATATTTTATTAAGAAAGTAGCCTAAGAATATTATATAGGTTATTAAACAAACATTCCTTGTAAAAATGTCCGACAGCTCATCAATTTTTGGCCGACTGAATTTCCAGTCCGACTGTCTTTTTTTCTCTTTCTCTTCCTCATTACACAGCTGCTGATTTTAATAGCAAAGTGATTACATTTATTTTCGTTCCTTTAGTTTATAAAGTTAATTTAGAGATATATTTGGAACACCTTTTGTTTGTTAAATTCAAGTTTTTGTTTTTTAAAGTTATTATAGTATTATTATAGTTTTTTAAACCTAGCAAACAGCGGCAGACAGATCAAAAGCCTGCTTAATTCATCGCGATTTAAATTAAAATCCATTGATATAAAAAACTTAAAACATATCACAATATTAGTTTAATCATTCAATCAATATAAATCCAAAGTTTGTGCGGAAAGAAGCGCGCTTTGCAGCGCATGGAGACGCCAGTGCAATGTGGAATTTCTTTTTTGCTCATAAAGGTAAGAGTAATTTACCACCCGGGCCGGAACTGTAAAGGGTCTACCTTAGTTTGTGTGTACTAACAGTATCAACAAAATGTGCTCTTAAAGAAAACAAACAGAATACGCTTGATATCTTTGGTTTAAACAGGAGCGCTTCACAATAATTAACCGAAACCCAGGTAATTGCCTCACAAACACAATATCTATAGAAAGCTTTAAATTATTATTTTACTATAAAACGAAATAATTAAAATCGAAAACAAAACTCTTTCATTAGCTAATCCATAAAGATGCATTAGGCATTAATGAGCAGATGGCAGGATCGTCAATTTCATCTTTGCAACACTGAATCAGAAAATACTAGTTTATTAATAAGTAATTCGAATATTTTCTTAATTTTTGCCTTGACACATTCATGGTAATTACTTTTGCTGGGGCTTTGAGGCCAGTTTTGCGTGCATTTGAATACGGAACTCTTCCAGCTGGTCGCTGCTGATGGCAGGACACTAAACACCGCCATGGCAGAATGAATGTAGCAGAAAGGTAGTCAAGTTATCCCGTTCCAGCGTGCAAAGTCACATGACTTTTTAATGCGCACTGAGGAATTTAATTTGAGAGGCTTCTTGATGGGAAATGCAGCATGTACATCACAGCAAGCCGCTGTCTTGACGGATAGTAATTTTAGTATATTTAGTCTATATATTTGGCAGATGTAAAGCATACATGTGTATGTTTTTTGTGTTAGTCCATTTTTATTTTATTATTATAACAGTTCAAGGAGGAACATGTTCGTGCACTTTCTAAAGATTTTAGTTCTGTTTTTGAATAAAGGGTTGTAAATCCCTTGTTTTTTTTTATCCGATTCATCGATTAATCGAAAAGATAATCGAAAGATTAATCGATTATTAAAATAATCGTTAGTTGCAGCCCTACTTAAGTCACAATTAAGTCACGATTTTCTCGAAATTATGACTTTATTTCTCAAAATTGTGAGTTTATGTTTTGCAATTGTGACTATAACTTGCAATTGCAAGTTTATATTGGCAATTTTGAGAAAAAAGTCAGAATTGTGAGTTTATATCTCTAACGTTATATAACTTCCTAGTCAATTTTATATCATGCAATTCTGACTTAATTTCTCAGAATTTTAAGTTTATATCTTACAATTCTGACTTAATAACTTGCAATTGGGAGTTTATATCAAAATTCTGAGAAAAAA
The DNA here is from genome assembly GCF_049309525.1 of Garra rufa. Lineage (NCBI taxonomy): Eukaryota > Metazoa > Chordata > Actinopteri > Cypriniformes > Cyprinidae > Garra > Garra rufa. The sequence continues at coordinate 45,901,198 of NC_133363.1, read as the reverse complement.
GTCAAAATTGCGACATGTAAATTTGCAATTGCAATTTTAAAAAGAAGTCAGAATTGTGAGAATTTTTTTTTTTTTTCAGTGGTGGAAACGGGCTTCCATACTTACGCCATTGTTAAAGACTGTAAAGAGGGCAGCATGTTGTTGCCTTTCATTGTACATATTTTTGCGAGTTAAATAGGTTTGTGAATTGAGTGTTTTAGCTATATGTATATGCTTCAAACTATTACTTTGACTTTACAAATCAATCTCTATACTCGTTTTTTTTTCCAGTGACATCCATCACCCTCTTGGAGATGGGCTCGCTGTCCAACGGTGCGATCATTCTTCTTCTTAGTGAAACTTTCTTCCTCTTCATCACCTTGAGTTACTATCATCACCTCGGCCGGCGCTCCAAAAAGATCTGATGGAGGCCAGCTATTTGTTACATGGGTAGATTGGCACCACAGAATACTTTGAATACAGTAGCACCACTGCCTGGACCAAATGAATTTACACTTGACTGAAAATCAACCTCTCTTTGTGGGTAATTTGTATTTTATTTGTAAGTACAATATCTGGGCATTTACTCTCATTAGATAGAGAGGGCCACAGATCATGACTATTGTTTATGTTACATTAAGTTCACTACAGGTGGCATAATTATTTGACAGCTCACTTTTTTTTGGTAAAGGCTTTATTGTATGGAGGGTAGATTTATGGCACATATGTCAGAGAATCCCAAATGTCTCAAATTAGTTTGGGAAGATGCCCACAATTCAGGTCATATTATGGAAGAGTTTAGTGAACTTCCTCTATGTGATGTGTTATTCTACAACAGAAATGTAATTGTATAATGGTACAAGGAATAGTGTACATTTCAATTTAACAAATACATACAAATTTGAATCTAAAATGACAGAAATAGAATTGTTACATTCACTTGTTACATTTCTAATAGTTTTATTTAATTTGTTTTATTGAATGAATTGCAAGTTAAAACTCCAAGTGATAAACATTGCCAAGTGAAGACTTTGAAAATACATTCCTTTTGAATTTAGGTTCCCAACAGTACATTTTGTGATATAGTAAAAATAATGGATGTGTTAATAAATGGTATTTAAAGTGTGTATTTCAGAAAATACCTTACTAACTTTGTAGTTGTAAATGTATTACTGTCAAATCTACAAATTCAGATCTAACTTTTTTAAATGCTTTACATACCTAATGGACAGTTACACAACAGTTACTAAAGTAAATATTGTAATTATGAACTTAGTATAACTCCCCTTTATGACAGATTAAAAGAACAAGTCATTTGAAAATCTTTTGAGGTTTCAAGTGATTTTTCCATGTTCTGATCTCCATGTCTTCGTGACATTCAAGACGCATGTTAATAATAGTTTTACTCTTACAAGTTTATCTGTGAACTATTCTTTTAACAACTACCATTATGCACAACTATCGTAAATTTTAGAACTGTATATGCTTTATGCCTTTAGTGATCATTGCATGATGTCAACAATGCAGATCGACAGTAGCGCTAAAATGTAGCACTTTTATAAATATAAAATGTCAGATTATATCAGTCAAAGATATAGTCAGGGAATAATACTTCAACTTCCACAGTGTTCATTAATATTATTAGCATGTTGAACTTTTCTTCACCTCTCATTGTGACTATGATGTAGCCGTAATTGAGAATGTTGCATTTCTTTTATTATACTACCAACACCCAGGCCAACATCAGCGAAAGTTAATTGTGAATAATAGTATAAATGATTATTCTATAATTAGAACTAGCAGGTGTTTTTCCTAATAGCATATGCTTCCATCACTGAACTGTCATTTGAGCTGTGGACAGTCACACTGCCCTTCCATAGATCTCAGATACTACTTCCAGTGAAACATAAATGGCTTTATTCCAAAGGGAAATCAGAATGTGCTTTGGAAACGGCAAGTAAGATGGTATTTTAGACAGACGAAGTGTGATTTAACCCATTTCATAATTCTTTATTAATACTGCAGTACTTCAAAACCAAACTGCTGTTTGTTTATTTATACTGTGTATCTCTTGAGCTGTTTAGTAATGGTTAACTAGCAAAACAATAGACTATGATTTGTGAAGTCAAAGCACAGTTTAGGATTATATACTCTAGACTATATTTTAGGTCATGTTTTGCTTTGTAAATATTTGAATGATTCAGGAATGTGTAACACTTCTTAAACATTGTAAATTTGCAACTTTTTTGTATTTGTTTTTGCTTTTGAGAAATGTTCAGAAGTTTAGTTGTGTTTTGAAGGAAAAAAACACTCATGTATGACCGGTATGTATCTACTTTTTGTAGAGAAACATTGAATGTGCTTAATAAATATATAAAGTTTTTCGAATGGAAAATTATTCCTGTCTAATTTCTACCCACAGGAGCACTGATTCTGGCTAAAGGTGTTGAGATGGTGAGGTCTAATATGTATTATCACAAACATAATCCACAAGTATATTAAAGCCTCTGAACTTTCGCAGAATGTGTGATATTACATATAACTCACTTTCAGTATTCAGTGTTATGATGTCTTGGAGTGAGAAGTGGGTTTGTTAGGTAAGTACTGGTACGGCGTAACTGTCCTAAATGTCCTGAATGTACTGTGGACTTCCCCTTGTTGGTACTTACAGTTTTGTTTTAATCATATGTTGTTATATCTATGCAAAAATTTGTACCCACAGCATTTCAGCAGAAGATAGATATCAGAGCGAATCATGCTTTCACTTTCTTCTTTACAAAAAAGGTTTGTTTATTGGGCAGGTGCAGCCCACACAGAATTGAAATAGCCCTATATCATATTGCCATATTGCCGAATTAGGTAGATGAAAATGTTTAAGATATTTATAACATGTAGCCCTATTTTTCTTGCCGTAAGAGCGGTCGCGGCCATTTGTAAATTTTATGGGACTGGCTTCCCGTCTCATCCGTGTCCAGCTATTTTTTGCTGCTCAGAATGGTCTGTCTTATTATATTATTTTAATGTATTATCGTAATTATGAACACACTGGATTGTAGTACAAACAGTTTTACCTTTTACTGCAAGTTGTTATTCTTATTATTATTTCCCTATAGCGGCTAATACACCGTCTCACCCATAGGCTTACTTCAGCGTTAAAGAAAACGGTGGATAATATCCCTATGATAAAATATATATGTACATATTAAAATGTAGCCTATATGATTTTATGTTGCAGTATGTCAACAATAAATATTTCATATATGCAACTATGTTAAAACAACATATATATACAGTCAAGCACGAAATTATTCATACCCCTGGCAAATTCTGACTTAAAGTTACTTTTATTCAACCAGCTATTTTTTTTTGACCAGAAATGACACAGGCTTCTCCCAAAAGATAATAAGACGATGTACAAGAGGCATCATTGTGGAATTTTTTTTTTTTTTTTCACAGCTTTTATTTACATTTGAACAAAAAGTGGCTTTTTTATTCATACTCTTTGCAAACTGTC
>NC_133363.1:45865346-45897205 GCF_049309525.1 Garra rufa | reverse complement strand
AGATATGTTATGAGTATTTTCCATAATTTCTAATGTGTTTTATATATGTTTTACTTAATATGGCGATATGCTTATATGGAAATTTAATAGCCTAAATGTACACATATTTGCATATTAAAGTTTATCTGTCCTGAATGCACTCCCTGCTGAAAAACCCCCAGCTAAAATCAGCTGGTTTTAGATGGTCAGCAAGCTGGTTTTAGAGGGTTTTGACTACTTCCTTATCTGGTCCAGCTGGAGCAAACAGCTAAAACCAGCTTGACCAGCCTAGCCAGGCTGGAAGACCAGCTACTTCCAGCTTAAACCAGCTAAGACCAGCCAACCAGCTTAGGCTAGTTTTAGCTGGGGGGTTTTTTTTCAGCAGGGCTGCTTGTTTCTGGCTAAAGTAACTGTGGTTTTTGGGGATTTCTATTTTCTTCTACCATCATGATATCATTGTTTAGTATCCAAAACATTTGTGCCCACATTTGAGTAGATGGCGTTTCTTAAAGTGAATGGATCTTTCACTTTCAATGTTGATCGTTGACAGAGTGGGGAGCAGATTTGTGAGGTGGATATTGGATATCCAGCTCAGCTGTTTTAAAAATATTGCATGCTGCTATCTAAGTAACTGGGTTTCCCCTCTGTTGAAGCTTTCACTTTTCTTTTCCCCCCAACATGCCGTCATTTATGCTTCTACAGTACATGCAACACATTTCAGCACATAGCATTCTTTAAATGAATGCTTAGCTTTCTCTCAGACGACTTCGAGTGTAAAGCCTGTTAATTAGTCAATGTCGTGGAAAAATTCTTGGTTGAGACTGAAATGAATATTATATAGAGTCTGCTTGTCTTTGTATTAATAATTCTTTGCAAAGAGAGTCAGCAAACTTACAGCACCCATACAGTCTGCAGTTGTGACTGAAGAAAGGAAGATGTCTAGAAAAAGACGAGAGACTAAAGTGTCAACAATAACTAGTTAAAACCAGTTCTTTCAACCCCTGCGGTTAAGATGCTCAGGATGTATCTTCATGTGCAAGAAAAACAAATCCCATGAAAGGCACTTCATAAGCATTTCATATGCAGTCTAGTTGGAGATGCAGTAGGACCTACACAAAGTAAATGTCCATTACACTCGGTACTGATTCTCAACTTTTGTTACTTTTTCTCTTTCACACTAAAATGATTTTCAAGCTTTTATTATGTCAATGTGCCATTCCTGTACCATGCTCTACTAATGCTAACGGTAATTTTGTAGATATTTTGTGGATGTCTAATCAGATCACTGAGGCCCCCAAGTGGACAACGGCTCACAGGTTGTAAACTACAGCTGTAATTTCACCAACAACCACTAGGTGGAGATTGTGAGCAGCCTTTATCTTGCAGCTGTAGTCTGCTCACTCGCAATACACTCATTACCGCTGGACGAGACGCGCAGCTGACATCTATTGTACTTTTCTCATTTTCCCATCCCGACATTATACGTGAGTATTCTTTGAAAACATAACCTTTCATGTAATGAATGTTATATATCTAATTCTGAATATGTCTATAGGCTATACCTATTAAACAGCTGAAGACGCGAAACTAAATGAAATGAAAAGTTTAAAAAGAAAGCGTCATGAGTTACATCGTGTCTCTGCATTTCTTTCAAATGTTTTAACATCACATGCACTTTTAATCTTTTGTTTTGTCCTGTATAACTGATTTTCTGCCAGTAGTTTGTTAGTTTGTGTATAACTGCAGTAATTGTCGCTTGTTCAAACTGTTATTACTTTATTTCACTTTTCTAGTTGGGATAATTTCCTATTCATAGTTCACTTCTATAAAACACTATAATAAAAAACTTGTTAAGGGTTGTTTGTTCTCCTACTCCTTGTCATGATTTCGCTTTCAGTTTATAAAATGTGATCCTTGAGCTGTTATTATCAGTCAGGAGTGTTTACAATATTACTCATAGTCCTCAAAATAATTACTTGTTAGTCCTGTTCAGGGTTATGATAATAAACGCCAGTCTGTATTTTTCCGCTTTAAAATCTTTTTAGGGAGTCCTCTTTGTGAGGATGGTTTAATTCTTCTCTGGTTATGAACTGTAATATGAGATCTGTCGAATGTAGGTCAGGTCGGTTTACAACTGTAAGTGATTTGGCAAGTGTATTGAAATAGACTTTTTCTGTTTGTAGGCGAATAGGAATTTGATTGACACTAAAACTGTAGTTTGAGTCTGTCTTAGCCTACAAATTAGATTCTATGATTTGTACCCCCAAAGTTAAAATTGTGTCATCATTTATTCACCCTCAAGTTGTTTCAAACCTGTATGAGATTGTTTCTTCTGTTGAACATTAAAAAAAAGATATTTTGAAGAATGTGAGTAAACTAACAGTTGATCTCCATTGACTCTGCAAAATGAAATGGATGTCAGCGTTGACCGGAAACTTTTTGGTTAAACCAGCATTCTTTAAAAAAATTTGTGTTCAGCAAAAGAATGAAGTTCATACAGGTTTGAAACAACTTGAGGGTGAGAATGGTGACAGAATTTTGATTTTGGGTAAACTATTCTTTTAAGTTGAATCAGACAGTAGCCTTACAAATAATAATGCATCAATAATGCATTAATAGCCTGATAAGAGTATTTCATTATACTTTTAATACTTTACTGATTAATTTATGACTTGATTTAGAGATTTAAAGTGCATGCATTCATTACATTTAAAAGTACTTTTCTATTGTAATAAATTAGCGGAAGCAAACTGTATATGGATCTCCTAAACAGCTATGAGAATAAATGAAGATAAATGGGCACTATATGTAACCAAATGATCTGGAACCAGTTGCATAAACTATCTAGTTCTTAAGAACTACTTTGACCAACTAGCACTTAACTAGGGAGTAAACAGTCTTCGTCTTTCGATTCAAATTAGACTAATCTAAGTTTTTATGTAACCGAATTAAAAAAAAAATTGACCGGTCTTACATTCAAAATTAGATGACTAACTTAATCTAGATTAGTATTAACCTTTTATGCAACTGGCCCCTGGTCTATATCATTATTTTTATATTATATGTGTTGTGTTTACTTTATTTCACCAAATACTTTCACTTAATCTCATCTGAGATTAAATTGACAAGGAAAAAAAACATAATATATCTAAGTTTCCTTAGAGCACCTTCTAAACAATAAAACTTTTTTTTTGAGTGTACAGTTCCAGTTTGCCTGCATTCCACTGATAGGTGATGTTTAGGATAGGAACATCAGTTCCTCCCTGTTGTTATTGTTTTTATAAACCATAATCATCCTTCAACCATAGTCATCATTCTTCGTAAAACTACTCAACTTTAATAACCTCTCCGAGCCATTTTAGTAGCTACTCGCGCAGCCCACTTTAACACGACTGGTGGCATTAAGCTGGTCTTTGTGTTCAGGTGGAGAGATTAACCGTCCTAATGAATGTACGCCTTGTTTCTGCCTGAAGTAACTGTGGATAGACAAGGCCATTGGCCCCAGTGGGCTTCCCCTTATTTGGGGTTTCACTTTTCTTTTTTCAGCATGCTGTGAGGAGTGTGAGACTGTTTAGTCTCTCAAGAGGGGACACTCTGCACCCCTTCATGCCAGCCCGCTTGACGGTTGCTGTAGCAACCTGTTTGGCATGCACAAGTTCAAATTAAGTTGTCTTGGAAGTGACAAAGGCCTTGAATCACCAGCTTTAGGCTTCATTTTATAGCAATGAAGATAATCGCATTATATAAAGCATACTTGCTCAATCAGCAAAGATGTTTGTGCTTTTAGTAATAGATTGCATAATCTGCACTTGTGTGTTTACTTTGCCACTTTGTTTTAAAGTTGCCACCGCTCTAGGGATGTCATTGGTTTGGTGGTAACTTCAAGGCTACAGTGGGTTCCTGAGTGTGTGGAGTTTCTCCTTTTGTCCGATTTGAAAAGCGTGGCTGAAAGCTGCCATTGTGGTTGTGAGAAATCAAAGCTGGTTCTATGTCTGTGAGTGTGGGGGAGGGTGGTTGGAGAGCGGGGTGTGAACTAGAGCCCCAGTGTACACTGGGTAGATGAGCTGAATGCTGATGAACTTCAGAATGAGGGCTGAGCCGGCCTCTCCTCAAAGGATAATTGTAATTGCTTTTAAGATACTCTCAAAGTGGCCTTACTCATTTTGCAAGCTTAGCTTTACTTTTCAGGTGATTTAAGGTTATTTTGCCACTAAAGCTACCCTGGAAATCCAGAGGTCTCGCGAGAGCACAATTTGACTTGTCTCTGCAAGACACTCTGGCATCGAGCAATGATGCATGTTACTGCAATACGTAAGCAGTTCTGGGAACCAATCAAACCAGAGGCGAGCTAAGCTGATGACGACAGCGCTGCGACGTCTGGAATCATTTAGTAAACATTGAAAGAGATCTACAGATGAAAACCAGTTGTTTGAAACGGCTTTGGCCGCTACAATGAACGAGTTAGACTGTTGCCGAATGGATACGGCAAGAGTTTAATCTATCAGTTAGCTCCGCTGGTAGTTAAGCGTATGGGGCGACCACGAAGAGGAACAGATCCGAAGCGGGCAATGCCAGATAGCATTCGGCACTCCCGAGTCCTGGCTGTTAAAAAAGAAGCGGCGATAAATGTTATCGAACAAGGTCTACCGGGACAACCTGATCGGGATTGTGGTGGATGAGGTCCATCTCATTCACAAATGGTAAGAGTCACTTGGTAAACTTACTGTAACGAAAAACGGAACTATTCAATAGTAATACAGTAGCCTAACTTGAACAGGACGATATGTCTCGCTGCTGAATGAAACGCTAGCGTCCATCCACATATTAGTTGATACTTAATGAATAGTTTGATTGGACCTAATTGTTTTAATAGGTTGATTCGGCTGTCGTAGTTAATAGTTATTAATCTTGTCACATTGTTTATGTTATAACTTATAACATTGAAATCCACTCTTATATGTGCACCGTCGCTCTGGATACGTCACACCGTGTATTGTTGTGATTGGTCGTGGTGTTATCCAATTGCGTGCAGTGAGACTTTCAAATGCACGCTTGGTGCCGCCCCTCGAGTTAGGCCCTTTTCATTGCTCGATGCCAGACCCTTAATCTTAATAGATTAGGGTCTGGATTTTTCCAGGCTACACTAAAGCAATTTCAGCAGTGAAAGAGATAAGATAAATTACTCCTGATAAACAGGACCTGTTAATATATATTGCCATGTCTCTCCCTGGTGGTGTGCTGGCCTGATTCAAATTTTAGTGCATTGTGACACACTTTTAATCCGTCTGACTGAGGTTGGATAAGTTACATGCATGTAGACATAATGGCTGTGACCTTCATACATGGTACATTAGCTCAATGCTGACCTTGATCAGAAACACAACAGTGCTTTTATCAAGGTTGAATTTGTTTATAACCCGCTCTGTTTATGTCTCGTGTAAGACGTGGTACAGACATTAGGAAATTCACTTAAGGTAAAGTAAGGCCTTGTTTCACTCTACAGAATGAGGAAGTGCAGGTAATTTGATTCCACAGACTTCTGTTGCAAGGGATATATCAGCATCTGAGAAAAACATTATAATCTCTCCCATGGTAGACAAATATGAGAGATTTTTAATTGAGCTTCTTGCACTGCTCAGCAGTACTGCAGTTCTCTCTCTAAAACTAAATTGAAGCAAGTTAAAAATGTTTTAAATTGTATTCCTGTCTCATGAGATTAGTTCTTCATGAACTGATTAAAAAGTAGAAGTTCATGTAAGTTTGCTTGTGAAGTTTGGATATAATGCTCTTTCTTTCTGTTACATAACTTCAAAAAGACCAGAAAAAAAAAAAACTCTGAAGACTTAAAAACTCTGTGGACAGACAATGGCTTATGGGATGTTTTGACATGTTTATCCACTTTCATCCTCTTTTAGGCACATGCAAATCCAAAGCAACATTTATTTGAACTCTAGAATCACACTGAGTTTGCTCACTAAAGTTACATTCCTTTTATCAAAAGCACAGTAAAAACTGTGAAATATTATTACAATTTAGAGTAACTGTTTTTTATGTTAATATTAGTGCTGTGTGGTTTGACCAAAAATCTGTATCATGTTTTATTTTTAATTCTGGAGGTTTGTCGGTTTATCATGGTTTTTCTCAGACTGTGGCTTTACATGAATCAGAATGGATGAAATAGGTTCACGATCCAAACCAAACATGCTACAAATCCACCTTTTCCTGAGTAACTGATGAGCGCCCCCATGACGGATTCTAACTACCGTTTGGGTGCTCTCGTGTTCCGATCTCCATAGAAATTCATGTTAAAATAGGGTAAAAAGATAGACTGAATTAATTAAACTGAAACTTTTTCAATATAACTGAATATAAAAATGTTCATAGCAGGGCTGTGCAGTATTGAAGAAAAATCTGATATGCATTAAACAGTTTTACTCAGCTGTTACTGAGTCAGTTCTTCCATAACTGTCTTGTGTCATATATATACACTTGGTGAATAAAGTACATTCTGATTCTGTTTCTAATATAACATTATTCTAATAGCATTACATAAAAATGTAATTTTAACATTAGTGTAATTATTTTAACATGTTTAGGAACTGAATAATAAAAAGGAAAAATAAAACTCTGCTTAGTCTTCACTCTATAAATTCAATATACATTGATTCTTATTTAAGCTACAAAAGTTATTTAAGCAAGATCAGTGAGTGATTTTCTTTTTGTCTTTTGACCCCAAATATTGCAAGCTGTAGCGATATGCATAGTGTGATGTGTATATTTGCGATATATCGATAATTTCGATATATTGCACAGCCCTAGCGCATAGGGTTAAACTGTGCATTAATTTGACTAGAAATGCCAGAGACCGGAAATGTAAAGCATCTTTTCATTATGAGGCGGAAGAGACTTCCGTGTTCAGGAAAAAGGTGGATAGCATGAGCAGTTTTTGATGTGAATTGATAGTATAATTTTAAAATTTAAAGGAAAACACTATGGTCTGCCCTACACTGTTAAAAATAAAGGTGCTTCAAAAGGTTCCTAAAGCGATGCCATAGAAGAACCATTTTTGGTTCCACAAAGAACCATTCAGTCAAAGGTTCTTTAAAGAACCATTTCTTGCTTACCTTTTTATAATCTTAAGAACCTTTTTTTGCCACAAAGTACCTTTTGTGAAACACAAAGGTTCTTCAGATGTTAAAGGTTATTTATGGAACCATTTAGACAAAAAGGTTCTTTTCCTGAGTAAACGATGAGCGCCGCCATTACGAATTCTAACGTCAGATTGAATGCTTTTCTGTTCCGGTTTCCATAGGAACCCATTCAAATAGCGTCCATCTGTTTTTAATGTAGCTAACGTCCGCTGCTTCGTGTCATCTACACACTCATTAAAGTGAGGCACTGACAAATGGCGGTTATTGCGACATTGCCAAGTGATGGCGCTATGGAGCCATGTGCTTTTTAAAAACATTTTAATAGGTTTAACATTAGTTTATTAGCTCGGAATATACCCTAATTTGACTAGAAACAATGCAGACCGGAAATGCAAAGCATTCTTTCAGTTAAGAGTCGGACTTACTTCCGTGTTCAGGAAAAACGTCTATAGCATTGTGAAGCACCTTTATTTTTAAGAGTGTAAGCTTTGTGTTTTTATGCTACATAAAACATCTGAACGAAAACAGCAGGCGGGCTTAATGAGATTGCAAATTCACTATTTGACAGCAGGTGGCGCTTATGGAACAGCAGCAATACAGCATTTCCTTGGTAAACAAGCGCTGCACTTGTAAATACTATGTTAATATGCATTTATACGAAGGCAAGATGAAAAGAAAATACCATCTGAACTTTTATGAATGTATCAGAGAAGCTACATTCACATAAATCCTTCATCCCTAGTTCAGTATTTAGAATTTTCTTTCTATATTTCATGCAAAGTGAACATTGAGCTTGATCTGTCGGCTACAGAATTTTATTCTTTTTGCATCCATCTTCAGCATCTCTGGCTTCTGTTAACGACAGTTTACAGTTGGTTTATTTGCCCAGTTAAAGAATTAGTTGTGTGTTATTAATAAATCAAAACATTTTCCAACCATTAGTCAGAAGTATATGCAGTTAACAAAGATCTCCTCTCCATTAATGATGCAGTGTACGGTGTGCCGCCCAGCACTAGTTAATATATTCTAAAATGTAATTTATTCTTGTGATGCTAGCAACCATTTCTTCAGTCTACAGTGTCACATGATCCTTCAGAAATCAATCTAATAGAAAACATTTATTATTGCTATTATCAGTGTTGATACAGTTGTGCTGCTTTTTATGATTCTTTGATGAATAGAAAGTTCAAAGAACAGTGTTTACTTAAAATAGTCTTTAGTCATTCCGTTTTGATCAACTGAATGCATCCTTGCTAAATAAGTTTTTAGATTTCATCAACAAAAAATGTGTTAAAGGTGATGCTCAGTGATTTAATTTAGCTGTAAACCATTTAGCAAGGGTTGAAGAGGCTCTTCAGATGTAGTATCTTTTGTATAGTATCTCTGAGTGGGATGAAAGTCCATCCATTCATCTCCACTGTAAGAAAGCTTTGAATGAGCTCTTGTGTTTGTCCATAAATGGCTCCAGCAATAGTGTTTTCTCTATATGTATCCTGATCTGCTTTGTGTTGTTGCTCTATGTCTGCTTATCATCACTCACAATTCTTTCACCCTCTCTGAGGTCATTGGTTGCCAAAGTGTGCCATGCAGCACACCAGCAGGCCCACAAATAGCACGAGAAGCCTGTATAATACTAACCTATTAATGATAGCGGGAATGTGGGTCACCGTCAAAAAAAATGTGGCAACAGCCATCACGCAGTCCAGAGGAGAGTATTGACCTATCCTGTGGAATTTAGATCTGTGCACTCCATAGATTTATCTGACGATGACAGCATGCCCTGTCTAAAAGCAAGGGGAGGCGGTATTGAATATTTAAACTGTAGCAAATGTTTATCTTAGTCTGTGTGCATGATGAAAACTGAAACTCATCACTGATCCTACAAAAAAAGTTATTATAACCCTTACAGCCGTCTGTTTATTTCACTGAATCAAACATTTGCCATTTCTTTTAATCTGTGTCATGTACCATTTTAACTGATCCTTAATTTACTCCTGTTTTGGGTTTTTGCAGGTCAACAAAATGGGGAAAGGATGCATCGCTGCCACCAAGTACTTCCTGTTTCTCTTCAACTTAATCTTCTTTGTAAGTTTCACTTTTTAGTGCAAGTTCAGTTATTTGAATCATTTGAACTAGTAAATAAACAGAATTTAAGCAGTAGGTGTTCACACGTTAATGTTAATTTTTAAATACACTATTGTTCATTTATGTTAGTTTCGAATGTGTGAAAATGAACACTACAGAAGAATAATAATGGTGTAAAAACATTGTTTATTGTTAGTTCATGATACCATTGTAACATCAAATTGAATGTTTGAACCTTGTGCAAACTGTTCTTGGCAGGTTTTCACATCAGACATTCTCCCAAACTTTTTCCCAAGCCTGTTTCTTTTTTTTATAAATTATGCCTTTTAGCTCACTCATATCTGATGTCCTACTTTTCTTAACATTAGTTTAACACTGATATTCCCTGAACCAGGGTTCACGTTTATATAAATACATCAATACTATTTAAGGTCTTCCAGCTGATGAAAAACAACACGTTTATTAGTTGTAGGTGTGCCATCTCTCTGTCACAGGAATGCATCTAGTTATCATCTAGATGAAGTGTTTGTCATTTGTTACCCAGACAGTTTACTCTTCTACATCGCAGAGAGAAACAGCCTACTCTCCCTTGTCATCCTTGGGCTTGTTCCATGTAGGAAAAAAATGAAATCTCAGGCCTGGGTGCTCAAGCTCAAAAGAGCACAGGAAGAGCCCAATGATTAATTCCAACCATTTGTAACCCAACCAGCACACTTAAATACATGTTTAAGTGAGGCTATGAGGCCAGGAAAATGTTTAAGAAAGTCAAATATGTGACAACAGTATGAGAGGAAATTGATGTTTAATTATTAATTAAATAGCATTTTTTTATTATTTAAAAGATGTTTTTATCCAAAGCGATTTACACATTCATTTAAACAATTTATTATAAGAGCCCACAATATTTGCTGTACACAAAGTTTACATTAGATTACTACACAGAAATGAAACACAGAAGAGAAAGAGAACGATTTTTACAAATATACTGTAACATTTTAGTAAAATAAATGTTTATGTGAATATTATTTAAAAAAAATATTTTATGTATTATTTAAAATAGTAAAGAAATCATTAAAATATTATTATATTATTTATAGTAGTATTTTTTTATATATATATATTTTGTCTATTTAAAATGTTTGTTTTCAGTAGTTTTAGCCCTAACAAAGAGCTGTGTGCTGAAATACACTGATTTGATTTAAATAAAAGAATCCAAGAATCCTGGGTTTGCCTTCATCACTGTTTTATCCACATTATTTGTGAAGTTGCACCAGAATAAATAGGATCTGTATGTAGAAATCATAAACCTTACTCAAAATAGACAAATGAAGGCCCCAATATATGTAAGTGAGACCTATTATGCCCCTTTGTATAATATGTAACACCCCAGAAGGTTTCTATAAAGTTTTAGCTCAAAATACCCCACAGATCATTTATTATATCATTTTGAAAATTCCTATTTTAAGTGGAAGCAAAAACGTGCTGTTTTCGTGCATGGCTCTTTAAATGCAAATGAGCTGCTGCTCCCTGAACCCCTTTCCAGAATAAAGCTGTACAGCTCATACCTCAGATATTCTGCCAAAAAACATCTGTTTTGTTTTGATTATCACATCTATCGCGCTGAAATCATTGCGTTTTAATGCCATATCAGTTTAAGTTTCTGATATAGGGTTTTCTGAGCGCACACATCTGAAGCATGCACACAGAAAGCATCTCTAAGTTCTCTTTCATGTCTTATTGCGCTTAAACAGTCAAATTCACACAAGTTTATGTTAAAAACAAAAACAATTACAAAAACAGCTGGTTATGTCCATGAAGGTAAACAGCTGGGAAGAAATTATTATATTAGAGCTATGTGGCAGCAGCATAATATACAGTAAATAAATAAGTACTATCTTGTATCTTCTGAGGCTGGGACTCTAAATAGCGTTTTTTGCTCACCTGTGCAGCCAGTGACAGAACAGTTTGCATGCTTTGCTCTAACTTTCGCCTTGGCGTTAGAACTGGTACACCGTTGTTGCTTGGGAAAACACAATGATGGTACCATGGGTGGAAACGTGCAGATTAAGGCCGGTAATATTATAATAGGATGCCCTTTCTACATCAGTTACTGGGTTGTCCTTTTTTTTTAGGTTGGTAGATGCACCGGGGATCTGATTATAGCACTTAAACACGAAATCGAGGAATGAACTGGCAGTCATTTAAGACAAAATCAGGCCAAAATAAATTGAAATTAATCATTTCAAGTTTGTTTCAGGAGTTTAAAACAGCTTGCCAAACTGAATTTTCTGGAAAAGATTGCTAACAGTATGCTGCTGCTCCCCTAATCCAAGAATGCAAAAGAACTTAACTGTGCTCCAGCATGCGCCCCTAAACCATGCACCCCAACACGTGCCCTGGTGTTAGACATAAAGAGAGGAGACGGGGCTCTTGTCCGAGTAGGTTTAGGCAGGGATGTGGTGTTCTTGAACTCATGGAACATCCGCTGCGCTCCCCCTCCCCTCCTGCCACTGCCACGCAGAAGCACGGCTCAATCAGTCCCAGAT
Organism: Garra rufa; assembly: GCF_049309525.1. Classification (NCBI taxonomy): domain Eukaryota; kingdom Metazoa; phylum Chordata; class Actinopteri; order Cypriniformes; family Cyprinidae; genus Garra; species Garra rufa. The sequence continues at coordinate 45,885,444 of NC_133363.1, read as the reverse complement.
GTGAGCTGAGAGCAAAGCAGAGCGAGTCTGGAACCCCACAGTTAGAGATCAGGGAACAGTTCATAGCTTCCTATGGGCCAGGATTAGTGTGTTTGTTACATAACAGCACACACAAGCACACAACCTTCCTGTCTTTCAGAGAACACATTAATACTAGAGTTTCCATCTTTAGCTCTGTCCAAGAGATTTGGAGCGAACAAGTTGCAGCTTGTAAACTGAAATGTGGGGCCCCTCGTTCCCCTCCTGTCCTGCAGCACATGATTGATTTTCTCCTTCTTTTTTCTTTCCTCTCTCTTCCTCTGCCCCCTGTCTATTACTTTTTGTGTCTCTACAGATCTTCGGAGCTACAATTATGGGATTTGGACTGTGGATCCTCCTAGACAATCAGAGCCTCATCGCAGTGTTGCGTAAGTGTCTGCATAAAATGTGTACAACTAAAAGAAGACCATAAAACATCAAACAGGCGAACAAGTAGGAAAATTATGTTCCTAATAACCTAAATCTACTCTCCTGGCCATTTTCTCTGGGATGGTTTGAAATGCATTCACATGAATCTATAAGGCAATTTAATGCCCCATGGGAGAGTTTCTTTGCTGTTAGTTAGTCGTTGTAAAATCTAGAGGAAGTGATGAGAAGAGCCGGTCATTGGTCTTGTCTTTTTATGCTCTCATTAGTGAAGTTTTATCCCGTTCTACCTTTGAATAAAACCTCCTGGGCTCGTGCGCCAGTGACTCAGACCCACTTTTACAGGGGCCATCTGTCTCTCGTTTCATATAGTTTGACGATCACTGTTAGTCTTATCTTAAAGTGCATGATTCAGGCTTTTTGGACAGATTGTCCACGATGGGCTCTGTATTTTTCATCACCCCTCCCCCCTGCACACTTCTGATCTGTTTTCCATCCCAGAGGCCATTGCAGGGAGCTCTGGGTCACTGGGTCTGGGCCTTACAGACACTGCCAAGCAGGCCGGAGCTACATGTTCACAGCTGGCTCCACATCAGCTATTGAGTTCATGGCTCTGTGCGCGAGCCAGGCAGGGCCTGTGTATGACATAGCACGTCTGAGGCAGTCTGCAGGTGCTCCCTCGCTGCCACACAGGGCTCTTTTAGCGGCTGTCTCATTAGCATGCATCACGTCAATGCTCAGATCAGGCCTCTCGTTGCATTAGTCATTGGAAAGAACAAATTAACACTAGTGAGCAAGTATATACAAGGAGGGAAAAGAATGACCCTCTATCTGCCACTGTCACTTAACTGCAAGTGGTTTTATTCTATACTGCAGTGCAAAAGTTTGGAAACGGGAAGATTTTTTACATGTTTTTTAGTATCTTATGCTCCCCAAGGCTAAATTTATTTAATTAAAAAAACATTCAATCAGTAATAATGTGAAATCTGATTACAATTTAAAATAACTGTTTTTTAAAGAGTGCGCGCAAAAAAATTCGGTCATTAATTACTCACCTTCATGTTGTTCCAAATCCATAAGACCTTCATTCATATTTGGAACACAAATTTAGACATTTTTTTATGAAATCTGAGAGCTTTCTTGACCCTGCATAGACAGCAACATAACTGACACGTTCAAGGCCCAAAAATCTAGTAAGGACGTCGTTAAAATAGTCCATGTGACATCAGTGCTTCAACCATAATGTTATGAAGCTATGCATGTGTTGTGGTACTCTCATGAATGTGTGTTGAAGACTGGCATGGAAGAGAAGAAATTGTTGAATAAAGTGGTATTGTATCTATGTGCTTACCACCTTTCTGGGCCTTAAAAATGTCAGTTGCGTTGATGCTCGGATTTCATCAAACATACTTTAACTTGTGCTCCGAAGGTAAACAAAGGTCTCACGGGTTTAGAACAACATGAGGGTGATTAATGATAGAATTTTAATTTTTGGGTGAACTATCCCTTTAAGAAAGTTTAGATAATACTAAAAAAGTTTAATTAAAAAGACCATTTGTTTTCAAACAGAAATCTTTGTAGCAATGTCAAAATTTTTAATTTCACTTTTGGATGAATGCCTTCTAAATAAAAGTAATTATTTCTTGCAAAAGATAACCATGAAATTAACTTTAACACCATTTTGAAAAGGAAAATTGTAGAAGGAATATGAATGCTTTAAATAATACTTAAATAGTAAAATTAAAAAATGGTATGGATTGACTCACTTGAGTGTGGTAAGCACAAAGTGAATAGAGAATGCATGGTGGTTTAAATTTAATATATAAAGGCCTGGTTTCACAGATAGGGCTTAGACTAAGCAAGGATTAAGCCATAGTTCAATTAGGACATTTAAGTCATTTTTATAAACATGCCTTAGAAAAAAAAAAAAACATTACTGGTGTGCATCTTGAGACAAAACAAAGGCACTGATATATTTTAAGATCAATCAGTGGAAGTTTCTTACAATTAAAACGGCTCAGACTTACATTTTAGTCTAGGGACTAGGCTTAAGCCTTGTCTGTGAAACCTGGGGAAAAATGTTTAAATATTTACCTTAATTTAGTTCTTTCTCATAGACTAAAATTAAAGGCCATGTTAGTCCAAGCAAACTTTACTAAAATCAATAAGCATGACATACCAATATATTGACTGAATTTTATGCTACCTGATCTCATGACGAAAACGCACCTGTAGGTACTTTTTCACAAGACACGAAATACAGTACTTACCAATAAGTACACATCACTGCTGTTTCCAACAGAAATGAACACTAGAGCTGGTAATACAGTGAGCACTTGAAATCGTTTTTTTATTCACAGTTATGGTTACAGCTCCATATGTTTCGCTTTCTGGACATAACAAGGTTGCTCGGTAACTCAGCCGGCATGAAATTGGACTTAGGATGCGGAATCCTTGGGTACAAATGCTGTGAAAAACATGACTCACGATGAAAGAGCTGAAAGATAAGAGAATAAAAAACAAACTAAAACAGCATGCTTGCGATTGTGTTATTACATCACATTCACTTTTATTCATATTATCAGGTATTTTTAGGTGTAGTGCAGATGGTACGTATTTTTAAAACGTCACAAGGCATTAGAGTTATTGCCCCACTCAATGGACATTTCAAGTCAGAACTGCAGTGACACATACAAAATCAACATCACATAAAACGTACTATATGTATGTTCATCTGTTCCAGGGGGAAAAAAAAACTGAACACTCTTTTCACTCTTTGAACACTTCATTTCACATCGAATATGTCAAAAAAAATGTACACGGCAGTATGTATTTTGCATCTTGCAAAAAAGTTCCCACTGGTACGTTTTCGTGATGAGATCAAGTTGATTTTATTTTAGTATGCAACATAAGATTGTGTGAAAAGGAACACTGCTCAAAGCGCACTGACAGATTTACAGAACCATTACAGTAGTTGACTTGGAAAGGGTCAGCGCATTTTAAAGGTTGTCTTGCAAAATGTAGTGTGCCTGACCCAAGACTTGAACCCAGTCTGAGTGGCTACGCCGTAAAAAAGTTTGGTTTGATTGATTGTTCAGAGCAGAAAACTGATTTTAAAAAGTGCAGGCTCACACCATAGCATGATACCAACAGCAGTGAATCTGTCAACTTCTCATATTCCTCCTTTGCACGTCATAATTCATCTGACAGACACATTCCTGCAGTGCACAGCAGCCGCTGGCTGTTTGTTGGAACTCCCAGCCATGCATGCAAACAGTGAGCCCATCGTAAAAAAGTTTTCTGAACATCATTGTTTTTCTAATCCAAATGCCAGTGGCCTTCACTGGCTCAACTGATCCCTGGAGGATTTTCCTGTTTCCGTTAGACACCATTAGGCACTTCAACAGCATGGGGTGGTTTGAGATTTATAGTACTGAAGCTACAAAGGCCCACACATTCAAAGCTGAAACACAGACACATGTTTTATGCTTTTATTTGCAGTGTCACTGCCCATTCTTGGGGTTTGGGCACTGGATGGAATAATTGAAACTGAATCGTTGCGTTCATTGCAACTGGTTTCCTCAGCCAAATGCTTTGAACTTGGTTTCTGCTGAACATGGTGGTTGAACTTAAAAAGGCATTTGGTTTGTTAAGGAAAAAGGTCTTGTTCTTTATTCTGCTATTGTTTGTGAGATTGTTATGGCGACAGAGAATTCTGATAATATTTACCACATGGCATTAAAGAGCCTCATGTCAGTATTTCCAATTTAAAACTCTGATTAAATTTTTTTAATCGCATTAACAGCTGTTTACCAATTGTTAAGTAAAACATTTCAGAACAACCAACTGCTGTGAATCTTGTGGGAATTTTTTTGTTGTTGCAATGAACAGAATGGGCTGAAATGATTCCAAATAAGATAACTCACTCCACATTGTTCCCTAGCATGCTGGATTTATTTGCTTACTAAATGCAATCCGCCACTACTCAGTTTTCAGCTTCTGGGTTTCCCAGTATCCAGTTCTCTCCTAATCATTAATTACTAAATAGCCTGAATTATGTAAGATGTAGACAGTGTCTTCTCAAGCGTGTGAAAAGATTAACTCATTCTGTTATTTGTGCCTTGACGCATGCTGTAATCATCAGGGTTGAGATGGTCATCTCATCTGAGTGCTTGGTTTTGTAATGATGATTACATCGGGTCACATGATGGGCATTGTATCCTCTGCACCCACAGTCACACAGACACTGGTATTGTTTGCAAGGCTGTCTGTGGTAATGTTGTTTTTGTTGGGGAGCCATTGAGGTCTTTTGAGGCAGGGTGATATGACAGAGGCTTTTCAGTCAATACGCATGAAAGCCTGACTGAAGCAGGACCAGAACACAGTTGGAAAATGTGCTGCTGCTTTGAGGTGAAGCCACAGAATGTCTGACCCAACTGTTCAACGGCGTACAGTGAGCATCACCCGGTACTATAGGCTGTCATGTCTCAGTCAGAGAGTCTTGCCAACCCCATCTCAACATTACACAATGCATATTCATGAGGAAAACCTGAGACTGTATTTACTGGCTTGGGGCATTTGAGACCAAAATTAGTTTTTGGCATGCAAATTGACCAGCAATAGTGCATTTTATTTGGTGGAGTTGAAGCGATTGTGCTAAATTTAAACGTCAGCAGACCATATAAAAAGTATTTGTAACACTCTAAAATAAGGTTACATCATTTATTAATCTAGGTTAATGTTATGTTCATTTCAACTTAAAATGTTACAAATTTTGTGTTCAGTCTTCACTGTCACATGATCTTTTAGAAATCCATCCAAATATGCTAATTTTGGTGGTTCAGAAACATCATTTCACATTATTGAAGTTGAAAACGGTTTTCTGCTTAGTATTTTTGTGGAACCATAATACCTTTTCAGGATACTTTGATGAATAGAAAGTTCTAAAGAACAGCATTTTGAGATTGATTGTTGCAAAACAATGTGAAAGCCTTTACTGTCACTTTTGAAGATTTTAATGTTGTATAAAATATTCATTTCTTGATAAAAAATGCCTTATTGACCACAGAAAATTATGGAAGCCTGTTTCTGCCACTGAATAACAAATGAAAAAAAGATTATTGCGACTATTTATTGAGAAAAAAAGTCAGAATTGGGAGATATAAAGTCAGAATTGTGACATATAAACTCAAAATTCAGCCTTTTTTGTCTCAGAATTGCGTGATATAAACTCGTAATTGTGAGTTATAAAGTCAGAATTTTGAAATATAAACTCACAATTCTGACTTTTTCTCTGAATTGGGAGATATAAACTCAAAATTCAGCCTTTTTTTCAGAATTGCATGATATAAACTCGTAATTGTGTTATAAAGTCAGAATTTCGAAATGTAAACTCACAATTCTGACTTTTTCTTCAGAATTACAAAATATAAATATACAATTCTGACTTTTTTTCTCAGAATTACATGATATAAACTCACAATTGTGAATTATGAAGTCAGAAAAGCGAGATTTAAACACAATTCTCTGAATTGCATGATATAAACTTACAATTGTGAGTTATAAAGTCAAAAATGTGAAATTTAAACAGAATTCTCTGAACTGTGTGATATAAACTCACGATTGAGTTATAAATTCAGAATTGTAAGATATAAACTCACAGTTCTGACTTTTTTTCTCAGAATTGCATCATATAAACTTACAGTTGTGAGTTATAAAATCACAAGTTCAAGATATAAACTCACAATCCTGACTTTTTTCTCAGAATTGCATCATATAAACTTAAAATTGGGAGAAATAAAGTCAGAATTGTGAGATGAAATGTCGCAATTACCTTTTTCTTTTGTTTACTGTAGTGGCAGAAATGGGCCTCCATAGAAATTTGCATTAACCAATATTAATTAATAATGCAAGAGTATTTTTCATTGCTATTTCATGTGTATAGAATTTGAATGTATAGAAATTGTTATCAGAGTGTGAAAAAAATAACTGAATCACTGCTTATTGACACAACTATGATTAGTTTGTAACCAGGATTGTCTTTGTATTTCTCACTAACAGAGGATTCATCCATGGTCCTAAAGGTGGTCTCTTATATTCTGATTGGCGTGGGCTCATTCTCCATGCTTCTGGGATTTCTGGGCTGTCTGGGGGCCATCTATGAGATTCGCTGTTTGCTTGGATTGGTAAGAAACAAAAATGCACCAATGATTTGCACTATTTTTTTTACCATCTATCCTAATCTAATTTGTTTTTGTAAATCACATGCTTTTTTTGTCTTATGCAAACTCAAAATACAAAAGGAACTTCTGCTCTCATGTGTAAATTTGCTGTGCTGAGCGGTTTCATGTCACATGACCCGGGTAGACTGGACTGGCCTGAGCCAGCTGTTGCGTTTCTGTTGCACATATGTGCAGACTGTGCAGATACATATGTGAGACTGACATATGTGGTGGGTGTACATATATGAGTCTGTGATATCTGAAGCCATTGTCTTTTTCTCTCTCTCTACAGTACTTCACTTGTCTATTGCTCATCCTCCTTGCTCAAGTGGCTGCTGCCATTCTCATCTACTTCCAGCGGGATTTGGTGAGTGACTGCCATAAAGGAATAGTTCACAGAAAAATGAAAATTATCTGATTTACTCCGTCACAGATCGTTTCAATCCTGTATGACTTTATTTCTTCTGTGGAACACCAAACAAGATATTTTGAAGAACTTCTCAGTGGTTTTCATCCATAAAATAAAAGTCACTGTTGTGTTGGCCTTCAGTGAACTTTAAAACATCTTCTTCAGGTTTTGAACAAGATAAGGGTGAATAATGACAGAACCATCCCTTAAATGGCATTAACACTTGTTTTAAAGGGCAAGACACTGGCATGCAGGTTAAAATGCTTTGGAAAAGTTGAGGTCAAATCTCTATGTGTTCCCTTTGCCAGCTAGATTTCATTGTGAAGGTTTTGTTTAGATTTCTGGAACAGCTTGAAAAAAGGTCAAGAGAATCAGTGGTTGAAAATGAAAATATACTGCCCTCTATCGCATGTACCAAAAAATACATGCAATTGAAGATTGCTATTGTTGAACGGACCTCCACCAGAGTGACCTATGAGAAAAATAATCACATGATATGTTAGATACAGGATGAGGATGGATGCACACAAACACTTCTGCACCCTTCACCTAGGTCAGCCAACAGCGAATGTCTCTAAGGACACTATAGGAAGCATCTGAGCAGGATATACAATACAGTAAATCATAGAGTATTTGGAGCAAGTAAATGATAGATGCTGTCTTCTATTTGCTTATCTGTCATCTTGGACATAATCGCAAACCAGTTTGGAGATGAGATGAGCATACAGTTGATTACAAGATTTGCTTCTAATACAAATGCTTCTCTCCTGGGAAAAGATTTGTGAACCAAGTGTGTTTGAACTCTGTTCCATTTTTGTAGCTTAGTAACAACTGTTTCCTCAGTCAGCAGTAAAGTGAATCTCAGGTCAAATACCTGGGGCTAGAAAAATAAACCACTGACCCGCGTAACTCTCATTGCAGTTGAGGAAAGAGACGAATGAAATTGTGTCCCAAGTCGTGGTGAACTACCCTGGACAGAACAAAACCGCAGAGCAGGCCTGGGACTACCTCCAGAGAACAGTGAGTGGAGAATGGGCGTAACTCGTACATTGTCTTTAATTCAGTACTGTATGTATTTGCATGTATTGCCATGAAAACCACTTGGTTTCTGTGGGAGGTTCAAGCTCTGGAATGTAGAAATGCTTGTTGGGTTGACAGTTTATCCTTTCAGACGTTAAGACTGTTCATTTGCTTATATTTAAAACACAATGCCAGTGACATCTCAAATAACATAAATCAACATAAGTCAAGCCAACATTATAAAATACTTCATGCCCTGTTGTTTCTTCTCTGTGTGTCTCAGATGCAGTGTTGTGGCTGGAATGGACGTGTGGACTGGGATGCCAACCAATTCATAAAGAATAATTCGCTGGAATTGTACCCATGCTCCTGCCACAATGCTTCCCTCCCACCACATAATGTGGCTGATAGCGGCTTCTGTCAGGCCGCATCTAATGATTGGCCCATCTATGAGACGGTATGGAATATATTTTCTCCCTGTTTTTTTGTGTAATTCTTAAAGCGTTCTTAAAGTGAAAATGTGGTTCCAAACCTGTATGACGTTCCTTCTTCTGTGGAACATAGATATGAAATTCCAGAAGAATATTAGTAACCAAACAGTTTCGATTTTCACTGACTTCCACTGTATGGCCATGAAAACAAATCAATGAGAACCGAAACTGTTTATCAATTTTTTTTCAAAATATCTTCTCATGTTTCACTGAAGTAAGTGAGTCACACAGGTTTGGAATCACATAAGGGTGAGTAAACAGATTTTTGGGTGGACTATCCTTTGATATAATAGATAAATACAAAATGTTGCTAAACCTGCAGGCAAATTGATTACACCTGCCTGGGAACGATGATGGCTAACAAATGTGACCCTAGACCATAAAGCCAGTCTTAAGTAGAGCCAAAAATACATTGTATGGGTTAAAATGATAATTTTTTTTAATGCCAAAAATCATTAGGATATTAAGTAAAGATCAAGTTCCATTTAGAAATTTTGTAAATATTATCACGTAAATATATCAAAAGTTTTTTTGATTAGTAATATGCATTGCTAAGAACTTAATTTGGACAACTTTAGACATATTTTCTCAATATTTAGATTTTTTTGCACCCTCAGATTCCAGATTTTCAAATAGTTGTATCTTCCATATATTGAAATATCCTAACATACCATACATCAATGGAAAGCTTTTTTATCAAGCTTTTAGATGATGCATAAATATCAATTAAAAAAATTAATCTTTATGACTGATTTTGTGGTCCGTGTCACAAATTACATTTCACACACCTCTTTTATGAATTAAGTTCTATAAATTTGGTAACTGGTCTAGTTTAGGTGAAAGATCTTATTAGTGTTTTTTTTGTCTTCATCAGGGCTGCTTGGAGAATGTGGGGAGCTGGCTCTTCACAAATTATGGAATTATTTTGGGAATCAGCCTTGGTTTGGCTGTCATCGAGGTATGTTGTATCTCCTCCACCCTAGGTAGCATGAACAATACGCCTCTTCATTACTAAGAAATATTGGGTTGTTTATTGTCAATGACAAACAAAACAAAACTGTCACTGAGGCGGTACCTTTTTAAAAGCTACTAATATATGGGCCATTCTACAGAATTGTTCCAAACACTTAAAATTAAGTATTTGAGTATTTAATAACAATAAATTAAATTTAAGTATTCAAATCTTAGATGTTTACTAAAATCATTTTATTATCTATTGAAACCCGCAATAGTATTTAAAATTTTAGTAAGCTTAATATATGTAAAACCATCATTTAATGGGTATTTGCAATTGGGAGGCGGCTGTCCTGAACCTTAACCCCTAAATTTCAACTTATGAAAATGATAGTGAAATTGTTTTAGCATTTTATTCCGTTGTTGTTTTTAGGAATATCTTTTTGATTTTTTAATATTTAATATTTTCTGTGTAAATTATAAAACTTTAGGTAAAAAAAGTGTATTTTCGTGTCACAACTAAAACAGTGTATGTTTTAGTCCATTGGCTGAGACTGATTTCAACTACACCCCTAAATTTACGATCAAGAACTATTTATATGTCACTCTCTCTCATAGCTACATGGTGAGTAGATAGGCCCCATCATTTTGAAGTAAATGTGTTCAAAAGTCTGAATAAATTGGAGTGTAACTTAAAATAGTGTTACTACTGAACACCATTTTTCTATAATTAAACACTTTTTGTAACGTTCAGCTTTTATATGTGTACAACTGTTCAGAACTGTGCTAGCTAACCATGTGCTGATTAGCATTTTTGAGCTAAAATAGTCTCGACCGAAACATTTGGTGAAGTTTCAGTAGTTTCGGTAGTGACAAAAGGGAACACATAATCCCTTTTTTGGGGGGAATAAACAAAATTTTAGTACAATTCTGCCAAGTTTTTGTATTTTAGTATGTTTTCGTGTTTTAGTTTGCAAGTTAAAGTTCTGTAATGTGATGTGGTCGCTACCAAAACATTACTGTCACTACTAAAAATGTGCTGTCACGACCAAAACATGGGATGTTTTGTCAAAAATAAAATATACTATACTATATATAACATTTTTCTGAAGAACCATTGTTTGTTTCCTACAGCTCCTCGGCATGATACTTTCTATGGGCCTTTGCAAGAGTGTACACCAAGAGGACTACACCAAAGTGCCAAAGTACTGAGGAGGAAACATGGACACTTGCACACAAATGTATTCAGTCCTTCCTTATTTACTTGGAACAACAGATCTCCCTCTTTTTCTACAGTATATACAACAGATAAACTTTAGGGTTATCCTTAGTCATGAGATTTCACTCTATGTCAGTAACACTACCCCCTGTGATATTTAATCAGATCTTTTTTAGTCCAGTTTGAATAGCCCATTGTATGACAGTCTGAAGTGTAGAACATGAAAGCTGGCCACATAAATTAATGAAAAGCGTATGACGAGTCCTGGAGCCCATGAATGGTCTATTTATACGACAACACTATTTAACACCCAGCCTGGTCTGTTTGCTTTGATGTTTCTTCATTGTAGCAGCCCGAACTTTGAGTTAACAGCCTTATTAAACTTTGGGTTTATGCTTTATAGACAACAGAAAACCACAAATGCCTGCTTTTGGTAAAACAAGGGACTTTTCTTTAGATATGAGTTCATTTTGTGGTATGCATAGACTGACACAATTCCCACTCTGCCCTAGTGGCATGTCCTGAGTTATAATCCATCATTTATGTTTGTACATCAGTGTTGTTTCAGGTTTATTTTTATTAGTGTGTATATATTTTAGATTTCATTTGCATGTTGATTTGTTGTTTGGCAAGTCTAGGGAGTCCAACTTTTCCTTTTTTTGTACAGATGATAAATTGTGTCTTTTCTACATGCTTAGTTTGTATGAGCATATTTGTAAGGAAGTACAATATAAAGCTATTCCTTGATGATGTGAACCAAAATGAAGATTACCCCCCAAAGTTGACTGCAGACTTGATTTTTTTTTATTGCATTGATCCTAATTTAAATGATTTTCGCTGGCACCACTATGACTTTAATTGTATGCTTGCTATGACAAGTAGAAATGGAAAAAATGCTAACGGTGTTTTGTCATCTGTAATAGTTCTTTTGCAGTTCTTATGTACAACTGAGTTCTTAAAAAAAGGTACACACATTTTAATGTTGCAAAAAATACTATTTTTTTTAATAAAGGGAATACAGTCCTCTACCAAGTAATTATGAAATGATAGAAGTATTGTAACTACATGTACCTTTCTGAAGCTGAATGTGTTATAATAAATAACTCACCCAACCTATTTCCTCTCAGTGTTTTCATCCACCATGTACTTTAGCTATATTTTCACTAGGTGGCAGTAGCACGTCTGTTCTAGTTAAAGTGAACTGGGAAGTCCGCGGTTTGGAGCTACTTTGAAACTGTTTCCCCGGGTTTTCATGTCCGCGTTGAAGCGACCCCAATAACCTGATATTTAGCCCCTGGAATGTGAATTTTACCAGGGGACACCGTCTAAACGCGATTGGGCAAGTTTTGGCCTAGTTTTTAAGTAGAATTAAGCGGGGTTTGCTGTGGAAAACCTGGCAACCCTGGTGGTCAGCACTTAACCTTAAATCCAGAAGATTTGCATAACAGGTAAGTAAATACAAAAATATACCCTGTATTAGTAAACCATCAAAACGAAACTTAAATATATCCTTCTGCTTTTTGTTCATATCTACAGGCAAATCTGTTTCTGGTCTTCCTCAAGGGGTCATCATGGTGGTCCGTTTCTCTTCTGTGTTTCTATGAGGTGTTAAATGACACGGCCCACCCTTCATTCTCCCTCAACAATAGAGGGTTCATTGCCACCTGCTCACCCCCTTCACATCCGGGCTGCCCGCCGAGCTCCATCCTGTTTTCAGAAGTCCATGACTTTCCAGAATCTTGCCCTGTGGCCACACACAAGGATACTCATGGTCAGTTAGTCTTTTTTTTAAATGCAAAAATCCACATAAATGCAGCATATTATGAATTTTCTCACTGAAAGCCTTCAGTGTGGTGTGTATTTTTATCTTTTTTCTAACCTGAGCATATATATCTCCATTAATCTATGGTAATTTAGCTCATAGAGGACGTCAGTTTCCGTTCCCATCTTTCCGGTAATGCTCTGCTCCAGGTCTCCAGAGCTACACTTGTAATTATAATGGTGACGGGCTGACATTGGAGCTGAGCTGTCTTTTGTCAGAAGGCAGTCTGGAGTATCGCTCTGATCATGTACTGCCAGCCTGCCAAACAACAACAGCTGCTGCTGCTCTTTGCTCTAATAGCTTTTATAGACAGCAGAATTATTTCATTGTGTAGCTGTATGCAGTTGTTGAATGTTGACTTTTTATGAAGTGGTCTTGAAACTTTGTTTTATAAGCAATATTAACAAGTCTCACATTCTCCAGTTGAGATCAGTTTTGTGAATGTGATTTACTGTAGTTTTACAAATGTTCCTAATGTTTATAAACGCATAAAGAGAGAAATACCATATTATACACTGATGGTCATTGGGAGAAAGAACAGCTGACAGGAAGCCACAGAGACGTGTATGACTGCACGAGACAGAGCTGTCATTCACACACACACACACACACACACACACACACACACACACACACACACACACACACACTTGTGACTGAGTCATACTCCGCTCACCCTCATTGAATTTAATCTAATTTCACTTCACATAGATGGCTAATGAACGGGAGGAGGAAGTCCAATAATAATATGAGAAGCAAGGGAAAGTTCAAAAAGTCAAATCAGCTCTGAATTACCGAAACACTGTACTTGATTTTAAAAAAAATGTATTTTGAGGCTTTGCATGCCAGTATGTACATGAAATTGGGCCATGTACCCTTAAAAAAGTCCTATATTTAGCATGTTCTTGTTATTAATATAAAATTATACATATGAGATTACACTTACTTAAAGAGATAGTTCACCCCAAAATGAAAATTTGATGTTTATCTGCTTACCCCCAGGGCATCCAAGATGTAGGTGACTTTGTTTCCTTAGTCGAACACAAATGAAGATTTTTAACTCAAACTGTTGCAGTCTGTTATGGCAGTGAATGGGCACCAAACCTTTGAAAGTAAAAAAAAAACATGCACAGACAAATCCAAATTACACCCTGCAGCTCATGGTGATACATTGAGGTCCTAAGACACGAAACGATCGTTTTTTGCGAGGAACTGAACGGTATTTATATCATTTCATTTTTGGGTGAACTATCCCTTTAATATAAGATGGTGTAAGGTAGGATCACAGAGTACAATACTGTTATTGTTATCAATATTATTCACCGTTTTACACTGCGTATCACTGCTTTTTCACAATTTTATGGTGCCATAACTTTTGAAAGCTTGTCCCAAGACCTTGTTTGTCATGTTTTTTTTTAACTTTTAAAATGTTGCTTATTTTCGTGAATGGATCTTGTTTTAAAATGAATATTCAAAGTAAACGTACACTTCAAAAAGTCACTATAGTCTTGTTCACATACACTGCTGTTCAAAAGTTCAGTAGGATCAGTAAGATTTTTATTTTTTAAAGAAGTTTCTTATGCTCATCAAGGCTGCATTTATTTGATGAAAAATATAGAAAAAATGTAATATTGTAAAATGTTATTATAATGTAAAATAACGTATTTCTATTTTAATATACATTAAAATCTAATTTATTACTGTTATTAAAGCTACATTTTCAGCATTCTTACTTCAGTATTCAGTGTCACATGATTCTTCAGAAATCATTCTTATATGCTGATTTATTATCAATATTCAAAACAGTTAATATTTTTTTTGGAACCTGTGATACTTTTTTCAGTATTCTTTGTTGCCAACATAGATCATTTTAATAATAAATCAGCATATTAGAATGATTTTCAAAGGATCATGTGACACTTAAGAAGTAAAGGCTGATGACAATACAGCTTTGCATCGCAGGAATAAATTATATTTTTATATTAAAATAGAAGCCATTATTTTATATTGTAATAACATTTCACAATATTAGTTTTTTTCTGTATTTTTGATCAAATAAATGCAGCCTTGATGAGCATAAGAGGCTTCTTTAAAAAACATTACAAGTCTTAGAGATCCTAAACATTTAAACAGCAGTGTAGCTCTGAATTTTTCTTTCATTTGTTTAATTGATATTTATATTTCATTTCATAGTGTGATAACAATGTGATAGCAAGAAGTCTCATTCACATAGCTCAGATTGTTTCTGTCAATTGTTTCATTTATAGGTTTTGATAACAATGTGATAACAATAGGTTTCATTTGGTGTTGTGACAGTAATAGTTACTATGGTGATTTTTGTGTCCTCACAGTAGTGAGGCCGTTTCATAGTGACTCATCCTGTACTTGGGCAGTGGACCGTACAGAGTTGCCAAGTCTGCTTGTTATAAGTGACTTTGGGCTTGTTTTTTCTAGAAGTTGCATACAGATTTGGACAGCATTTATTTTGGGTTGCGATTTTTTGTTAGTGGTTGGCACCCACAGGACTAAATGTTTCTCTCTCTGTCAATGCCATGGCAATGTTCTGTTCATAGTGTTACAGAGGCAAGTACGCACTCTCCAATTTTACACCAAAATGGTGCTGTTATTTGTGCAGATTACGTTGCTGAACACACAAACTGACTGTACCTTTTTCTATCTGTCTATTTTGATATAATAATGAATTTAATCGAGCATCTTCATGAATCAAGGCTGCTTTTGATGCAACAGTAAGAAATTTCTTATATAATAAAATTCATAGCTGCCTATATGCACACATATTGAATTTATAAATATATTACTTAGATAGCAAGGGAAAGTTGCTGGAGTTTACATGTCTTATGAGTTTTAAAGACAGTAAAATCACCATTATAATTCAATGCATTTATATATATATACAGTGCCCTCCACTAATATTGGCACCCTTAGTAAATATGAGCAAAGGTGACTGTGAAAATAAATCTGCATTGTTTATCCTTTAGATCTTTCATTTGAAAAATTCACCAAATTCTAACCTTTCATTGAAGTAAAACGATGGAAAATGGGGGGGGGGGTATCACATTATGAAATAAATGTTTTTCTCTAGTTCACGTTGGCCACAATTATTGGCACCCCTAAAAATTTGTCTAAGTAAAACATCTCTAAAGTATATTCCCATTAATATTTCAATTTTTTTTTAGCACACCAGGGTGGCTAGGAGTATAAAATTGTCCAGTTATGTCTTTCTGTTCCACAGGACTATAAATATGAGGAACACAAAGGCCAAATTCCCTTAATTATCCATCACAAGAAGTAAAACCAAAGAATGTAGTTCTGATGTGCAGAACAGGTTTGTTGAGCTTCACAAAATAGAAAGTGGCTGTAAGAAAAGAGTTAAAGTATTGAAAATCCCCATTCCCAACATCAGGGCAATAATTAAGAAGTTCCAATCAACTAAAGATGTTACAAATCTGCCTAGAAGAGGATGTGTGTCTATATCATCCTAATGCACAATAAGTAGGAGAGTTTGAGTGGCCAAAGACTCTCCAAGGATCACATTTGGGGAATTGCAGAGAATTGTTGAGTCTTGGGGTCAGAAAGCCTAAAATAAAATATTTCAAGAAAAAATCCTCCTGGCTCACCCCAAAACAAACTCCAGCATATTCAATTGTCAGACATGATTGGAACTTCAAACAGGACTGGCTTCTATGGTCAGATGAAACTAAAAATTAGCTTTTTGGCAGCTAACCCTCCAGATGGTTTTGGTGCAGACAGGGATAAAACAGTACCCCATGCCCACAGTTAAAAATACTGCTGGGTCTTTAATGTTGTGGACCTATTTTTCTGCCGGAGGTCCTGGGCATCTTGTTTAGATACATGGCTTCATGGATTCTATCAAATACCAGCAGATAAAAAATCAAAACCTGACTGCCTCTGTTTGAAATCTTATAATGGGCCATGGTTGCATCTTCCAGCAGGACGATGATCCAAAACAAACATTAAAATCAACACAAAAATTTTGTCACTGAGCACAGAATGAAGCTTCTACCATGGCCGCCCCAGTTCCCTGACCTGAACTCTTTATAGAATCCGAAGAGAAGAAGCACCAACATGAAGCTGGGAAGAGATACATTCTGGAGAATCTAGAGAGATTCTGTATTAAGCAATGATCTCTGATCTCTTGTCAGGTGTTCTCCAAACTCATAAGACAGTGTTGGAGAGAACTCAAAACTTGGGAAAAGGACGTTGCAATAATTGGTTGCCAATAATAGTGGCCAATGTGAACTAGAGAAAAACATTTATTTCATAATGAGGTTTATTTTCACATCCACCTTTGCTCATATTTACTAAGGGTGCCAATATTAGTGGAGGGCACTGTATATACGTGCTGACATGGTCTTTTGGTCTTTAAAAGAGAAGTTTCAGAATGAAAATTTTCTGACAATTTACCCACCCCCATATCATCCAAGATGTTCATGTCTTTTTTTCTTTAGTCGAAAAGAAATTAAGGTTTTTGAGGAAAAGGTTCCAGGATTTTTCTCCATATAGTGGACTTCAGTGGTGGCTAACAGGTTCAAGGTCCAAATTGCAGCTTTGATGCAGCTTCAAAGGGATTTACATTATCTCAGCTGAGGAATAAGGGTCTTATCTAGCGATAGGTCTTATCTAGTCATTTTCTAAGAAAAATACTAATTTATCTACTTTTTAACCACAAATGCTCGTCTTGCACAAGCTCGACTTAACGCATAGGTCATGTGTGACGTAGGCGAAAGTACCGACTAAGTGTTTACAAAGCGAACGTGCAAAGAGGTAAAAAAGGTAAAACAAAGTCGGACAAAATGAGTTTTTCACCCCACCATTTTTACCTGAAGTACACAGACGAAGAACTAACTGTGTGTGATTTTTTCCTAAATGATTACACAATAAGTGAAAACATGCATGCGCATTGCAGAGCTAGTGCAAGATGAGCAGTTATATTTAAAATGTATACATATATATATATATATATATATATATATTATTTTTTTTTTTTTTTTTTTTTTTTTAAGAAAATTACCAATCATTTCACTAGGTAAGACTCATATTCCTCGGCTGGCATCATGTAGAGCCCTTTGAAACTGCAATTTGGACCTTCAACACATTGGCCACCATTAAAGTCCACTATATTGAGAATGTTTTCCTCAAAAACCAAATTTCCTTTTGACTGAAGAAAGAAAGACATGAACATCTTGGATGACATAGTGAGTAAATTATCAGGAAATTTTCATTCTGGAAGTGAACCTCTTCTTTAAATAGCATGTCTTGATGGTAGGGTGCTTATGCATAAGCATGATGTGCTTATGCCGCACCATCCAAATCAAGAGGTGCTTATTTTCGGCTTGTTTTTCCTGACCGGTTTGCTTATTTTGACCGTGTTTTTTCTAAAAGGGTTGCTTTTTTCTATTAAAAATGTGAGGTGTGAGGGTGAACAATGAGTGAAAAGGGCTGACCTGAGAACAGTGATGTTAAAGGTCTGGCTGGAGAAGATCTGAAGGGCCGCTCACGGTAGGTCTGGAACACTCATCTAGATAGACATGTAATAAAGCTGCTGGCCCAAGGCCAGTGTATGGTTCCCCTCCTCCAGGCCAGATGGACCCTTTTCTCCTGTTAACCTCTTCAGGACTCTCGCCTTTAGCTGGTCCTGTCACACAAGAGCGAAAAAACACTGTTGAAGCATCTAGACAAAGGCACTCATTGTATACTGTAGTAAGTACAGACGGGGCTAAGCAGACTAGTGTTTCATCCATAAACTGAACTTTATCAGTTTGGGTTATGCTGCATATGCTGTTCCCATGGTATGTTTTTACTAACAGACACCACAGAGAAAACGTGTGGAGGTTTGGGGAAACTAAATGGTCTGTGCAGAGAGAATGTTATGTGCCATGGGTTCAAGCAGGTTTTTTCCCCTCACATTGCCAGTCAGAACACAGCAAATATTCATAGGCTACTTGTTTTTCATACTCTCCCAAATGTGTTCGGACAGTTTTGAGAATTTTGCATATTTACAGTACCCACCAGTTACTTTGATAGTCCAGCTTCCTTCAAAGAATATACTGAAGTACCCACGAGACAGGTCACCTCTATCCACTTACAACCTCCACTCTTCATGTATGAAATAAGATTAATTTCCTGCCTGGAAATTATTGTGTTCTAATAAAACAGCATAACATATCCGCCCGGCAATGAGATCAGCACTAGCCACTCCTTTGCTCTCAGGATGAGGTCACCTATAGGTCGTGACCCTTTTTCCTGCTCTTGGCAGCTGCTGGAGGCTTATGGACTAGGATGGACTGCTGGCTTGTGCATATTATTGGGGTCATTCTGTGTGAGCACAACTTCTATTGTACACCACCATGGGTTTTTCTTACCAGCTTTCAGAAGACACTGAGTACTAAGGACTTTCGGAAGACTATAAGTATGCTGTCAGTTTATTTTTAGGTATTAATATAATCAGAACATGATGTGACAGTGTTTATGCACCCACACTAATCATAGTACTGACAGGGTGGTGCATCATTATTTGATTATGTTTGTTTTTCTGATTACTTTTACTGTGATATTTCTCCACTTTGGCAGGTACTTGTGATTTATTTAGGCCTTTAGAGATAATTACTAAATTTGTCATGATTGTCAGTATGCCGTTCCATCTGAATTGTTTTCAAAATAATGGTGCATTTTCTTTTTCGAATATGACTTTTATGACAAGCTCAAAAACATACCAGGATTTATTAAGAAGATTCCAGGGAATTCTGTTTCCTAGTTAAGAGCCAGATGTTTGGATTTCTGATCTCTCAGAGGAATTTCCTTGATGTTAACAAACTGAAGTCTTCCAGGAACCCATCAGTTTGGACATTTATGGAACATTTATATATACACACATGATTATTTAGAGATAAAGTCATTTTACGCAGTACATAGTTTACATATTCAAAGATCTGAACAAATCTGTATCCATATAAAAAAGTTCAATATTCACAGCAAGCAAATGTATTTCAACATTATAAGAGCTGTATGCATTTTTTGCCACACTAACAGCATTAATTAGAGGGATTCCTGTAAAGACACGGAATATTGTTTTGCATACCAGCAAATCTGTCTGTGTCCAGTAAAAGTAAACGAGCAACGCTTGCAGTGCTTAGGTTAAAATACTGTGTGTGAAATAATAAAATAACGTGTGCTCTTATCATTTTGTGGACAAAATCCCGCGAACTTCGCCCATATGTGCCATACCCTCATCCTCGCGTCACTTCTGGTCGTCTACCCACTCATTAAACTATGACAGGTGAGTTGTGCTTTTTAAAACCATTTTCATGTTTAATGTTATTGGCTCAGAAAAAACGTTATATATAAATATATGTGACCCTGGACCACAAAACCAGTCATAAGGTTAAATTTTACAAAGAGTCAAAATTATTGATGTTTGGTTTGTTAGGACAATTTTGGAGATACAAAATCTGGAATCTGAGGGTGCAAAAAAAATACTAAAATCACCAAATACTGAGAAAATCACCAAGTTCTTAC